>NC_142105.1:19487500-19787500 GCF_056152115.1 Neolamprologus brichardi | reverse complement strand
TCCGCTGTGCTCATTGGGACCTTCAATACTGCAGGAGTTTTTCTGTACATTCCCCAGATCTGTGCCTCAATACTGTTCTATCTCAGAGGTCTGTAGACAGTTTCTTGGACTTCATGGCTTGGTTTGAGTTTAGCACAGGTGGACCGAGTGATCGGTCAAGTGGTCAAAACATCTGACAGATGATTGGTGGAAACAAGATGCACCTGAGCTCAATTTTCAATGTAACGGAAAAGACTGAATATTTATGCACATGTTAAATTTTAATTTGTTTTTATTTTGAATGAATTTTAAGCTGAAATTTAGCTGTTTCTAAGTTGGCTCTTTTTTCGTTGGGGGTGCGGGCAGGTAACCATATCATAATGGCAACGAGTTGTGATGAGGTATCAGCTAGCAGCTAATTAGCACTAAGTAACACACCAAAATATCAAATTTTCCCTGAGCAAACTTCTTGGTCTGTTAGTACAATTATTAGCACATTTTTGTAGAAGGCTGTAAACATGCTTTTTTTCTGCTTTGAAGTCGGACATTTTAACAAGGGAGACTATTTGCTTTTGGAGCGAGCCTCAATTTGAGGGACTGCAGATTTTGGCACGTTCGTGTCGCCTTCATTTTCCAGTTCCTTGGGGTGCAGTTTGAGCTCGTCCCACATGAGACTAAAAGACAGGATTTGATTTAATATATTTGTTTCTTTGTGAAAGAGTAGGTTAAGTAGAGGTTGATGTAGCGAGCAGATGGAAGCCAGACAAAAAAAAGATGCAATGAATACACTCTATGGCAGTATATGCAAAATGGGATCACTGTAAACATACTGCATTAAAATACCATATGAATATTAATCTTCAAATGTCTAAATGTCTGTACTGAAGGTGTGAAAGTGTTCACTTTAATTGTGCTTATGCCAAAGAAGTGCTTGCTGACAACGCCTTATGCAGTCGGTTCCTACTTCTCTTACCTTGCAGTACTTCCACCTCTCTGCGCAGCTTTTCAAATGCCATAATTTCCAGCTGCACAATTCAGCCATCGCTCTTAATTGGCAGATATATGGTAGGCTTCATAGCCTTCTCTCGATGCAATCTTTTTGTCTCTGAAGATAGACAGAGATGGAATGATGCTATCACAAGTAATCAGAGAATAAAGAAGAACGTTGAAGAGAGAGTTTCAATTATTCTGCCTGGATGGGAGCGAAGAAAAAAAAATATTGTGCTTTCTGTTGAAGAAAAAAATAGAAAAAGAGCATTTTTTTCTGCACATCTGAGCAGTAAAATCACATGCACATACATATTTATATGTATTACACGTGTTCCAAATTTCCATTTTTACTGCTCGTCTTTGTGCGCAGCGTTTAAGAGCCGCGCCTCCCTAATAAGCTACAAACTTGTCTGTTCCTTGAATGATATTTCAAATTCAATTAATAATGTGCTTTCAAGTTCAGATAGTGAATCTTATGGAATTCAGCCATTGTACTGAGTTATCTTTGCAGGGGGAGGTTATAATAGAATATTGTTGGCCTTTAGCTCCCTGCTCTGTGGTCAGATGCATTTAAATGTCAGCACTGTTTCCTGCCTTTTCAGAAACAGGCTTGAAATAGGAAACACAAATGCCAGCCTGGGTCCTATTACCTGCCGCCCTGCTTTGTATCCGTGGCTCATTGTTTATGCCAGCCTTTTATGGATCACATTCAAATAATGCTGGCGATTCAAGTCTGATTTATAGCAATAGATGCTATAATTGTACTCTGATGGCCCCTAATAAATTTCATTTGATTGATTCTTGTGATAACGATGATGCATGCATAGTTTGTTATTGCAGATTGCATTACTCCGAAAGAGTTTCTCACTGGCCGGCACTGCAAGAATCATTTATTTGATATTATGTCTGAGGTTTTATTGGGTCTGCTTCTAATCTTTTACTGAAGGTGCATAGAGTACCTTGGCCTTGGTCCTCTTAACCTTATAGCCACTTACAAATATTAAAGCCTGTGTTAATTATGCATTCTAAGGTGAAGTAGTAAATTTAATTCCCCTCTAAACCACCTCTTCTGTGGTGCTTGTTTGAAAATGCGTGCCTTTTTGCAACTGTTTCTCTTCTCTTTTGTACAATTTTAAACTCCTGTGCGTTTCAGATGGCCTGTTGGACTGCGTAGATCCCGATTGCTGCGAGCAGTTGAGCTGTGGCTCTGACCCCCTGTGCCAGGGTTCGGCCGACCCGTTGGCCCTGCTGCAGCAGGGCTCGCTTCCCCTCACCACACCCCATTCTCCCACCAGCACGCACACTCACAGCTTCTACCACCGCATCCGCTTCCTTCTTGGCAAGGTGGCCACACACACTCTCCCTGGAGACGTGCCCTTTGATACCAGGTATGCGCTTATTTACTCTTTGTGCCGTGTTCTTATATGTAGTCTAGTATTTGTGTTTGCGCATCCGTGTCCTCGAGTTGTTCGACTGCACGGTGCGCTGAAAGACCTCAGGAGTAGACGATGGACAAATACATCCATTTTAATGACTTGCAACGTCCACTGGATGTCATTTGTTTAATGAGGATTTGTGTTTGCATGTGAATGGGGCATGTCGTGTGTTCAAGCGCCTGCGCGTACATCTGTTACCCCGAAGATCGGCAGTCACACGACAGCACATTGTTCCTTCTTCCAGGATCCGTGTCAGAATCTAGCTACAGAGTGTTTGTTTGGTACATATTAATGCTTTATGTGTCATTCAGTTACACCAGTCGTAAAGGTGTCACCATACATTTTTCAGCACCCTCTGACTGCCGTCTAAGAGCGCAAATCCATCTCAGCGACATTATGATGACCTAGAAAATTTGGTTTGGAAAACAAAAGGGGATACCACTCTAAAAAATGGCAAAGTGCTTCTTTTTCCCCCCGACCCGTTGGTTCACTTGTAGAATAAACAAATAAATTAATTATGTGGCATTTTTTTCTGAGGGGAAATCGATTGCAGCTTTCAGGACAGGAGTAACAAACGGGGCTACGCAGTCACCCGGAGAACACCTCACCATCCTTCATTTATCCTTTTTTCCGGAGTAACAGATTGACTCCATTGTGAATGTGTGCGTATGTGTGTGCGTGTGCAACGCATGTGTCGGCCTAAATCTGTCTTTATTGCACCGGGGCAGCTGTTAGTCCAGGTTCAAGCAGTGTAATCCATTCTTTACCTGCAAAATCAAGATGAATATTTTCAAATGGGAGAGATGTTTCTCATCATTTAGGGCCTTTTTAAAGAACAACCTGGCCTGCTTTGTTTTTTTCTTTTTCTTTTTGCTGCAGGTAGCGCTGTCACTGTAATATAAAAATGATGTGGAAGTTTTGGTCTCTTTATGACAAGGTGTTGAAAGGTTTTACTGTGGGTGAAGCTATATTTGTGATCCTTGTATCCTGGCAGTCTCTGGCAGACTTTTTTCTGTGCTGAAGAATGGAATTGTACTGAGAAGAATAAACTCAGCTGCTTTTTTATTCGCACAAGGTCATCTGGCAAGTGCATCACAATGTGCCTCTCTCTTCAAACAGTGATTATGTTCTCCATCACTGTAAACCTGTCATCTCTCCCTCTCTTTGTTTATCTCCATCTCTTTTTTCCCTCTCCCTCTCTCTCTCTCGTCTTTGTTTTGGCAGTCGGGTAGCTGTGATCCGAGGTAGCGTTGTGCTGCAGGATGGTTCTCCTCTCGTTGGAGTCAACATCTCTTTTCCGCAGCACCCCGAGTATGGTTACACCATAAGTAGGCAGGATGGAAGGTACAAATTTAGGCACAAGAGACACACAAAAAAGTACATTTCTAATTCCTTTTCTCCTCCAAACTTAGTTGCTCCTCATTTCTCTCCAGCTTTGACCTGGTGACCTTGGGCGCCATGTCTATGACCTTGATGTTCCAGCGTCCGCCCTTCCTCCCTCAAACACGAACCATATGGTCCCCAAATAACAACTTCCTGGTTCTAGATCAGGTGACAATGTCCAGGGAGGAACCTCAAGCTCCTAAATGTGACATCAGGAGCGTTCTGAGTCCCTATCCTCTCGTCCTGCCCTACCCACTTTCCAGATACACCGCAGCGTGTGCAGAGAAGGGGCCAGCCATACCTGAGCTACAGGTAAAATCCCTGTTGACAGACGTAATCCCTGTTCTCAAACACAAGCCCACGACTATGGTAGCTATGTGATGGTGCTGATTTCCTGATATCTTTTCTCACCTAATTAACTGAACATAATTGCCTGGATTTAGTCATAAAGAAATAAAAATAGCAAGAGCAACGAAGCATTTAATGTGTGCGTGTGAGTGTCAGCGAGAATGAAGCTTACATAAACTTTGTAACAGCTCAGCAACAAACCAACCTGGCCTCACAGGATTGAGACAAACAGGATTGTGCAAATTTAGCTCGGTTCATATTTGCATCATGCAAACACCAAATGAACAAAATGTAAATGTGTGCTACATCCATACACTTCCCCACCACAAAAGCAAATTAAGTACCTGAAAATCAGATGTGAAGGTCATTCGGGTGGTTACATATTTACTTCACAATGTAGCGCCAAAGATTGGGGTTTTTTGTTGTTCACAGAGAACAGGACCTCACCCTGTGACTTTTTTTTCTCTCTCACTACATTTGTTTTTTTGTGGTTTTTTGGTAGATTAAAAGCACAAAGCACATTATCCCTTTTCGCTCTCGCTTGAAAATATCATCATTCATGGCCACAGACACACTATCTGCACTTCGTATCAACAGAACATCAAAACGAATGAAGGGCCATTTTTTATCTTAGCTTAGCTCACACAAGCATCGGGTAAATAAATGGAAAGAACAGCACTGACAGTTTGTACATGTAACATGTTCATTGACTATAGTGAACACAGGCAGCTGGTTAAATGAAAAACTTTATGAATAGAGTAATACAGTATATACTGGATATACAGTGCTGTGCAAAAGTCTTGGGGTCGCCCCTCATTTCTTTATATCTTACTAGGAAAACCGGAAATGCATCCAGCAACTTACTGAAACATGTGCAAACATACTTGTCGGTGTATGTTTGTATTATCTTTGACGTTTGCTTCCAAGAAGCCAGACTATCAAGAAGTCATTCTTACAGAAAGGGTAAAGAATGCTGAAATACACAAGAACTGGACTAAAGATTGGCCTACAGGCTCTATCGTGGTGGCTGTGGGGCTGCATTTTAGCCAGTGGTGTTGGACATATTTAAAAATTGATGGGATTATCAACAGAAAACGACCTTCAGATTTTCATTCGCCGTGGAATACCCTATAGAAGATGTCTGAGCTTCATTTTTCAGCACGAGAACGATCCCGAACACACTAGCAGTGCAGTAAAAGCATATTTAGGTAGAAAACACCTACATAATGGAACACTATCCATCATGGATTGGCCTCCCCAGAGCCCAGATAACAGTATTATTGACACAGTGTGGGATCACCTTCACAGAAAACAGCTCAAAAGTCAGCCAGCATCCAAAGATGAATGTTTTTTGTTTGTTTATGAAGTCACGGACCTATAAAACACTGAGGCACAGACAGCACAACCAATTTTAAATGGTAGCTTTTAGTCCTTTGTTACTGTCATGTGAAAACTGATGGAATTATGAACGCGGAAAAGTGCCATCAGATATTTATCCACCATCTGGCAAGCATCAGCTGGTACGGATCAACATGACAGTGATGCCAAACATACTTCCAGTGCAGTAAAACCATATTCGGATGGAAAAAACACAACATCAGTCATGGATTGGCCTCCCCTGGGCCCAGATCTCAGTATTATTGACACAGCGTAGGATCGTCTTGACAGAGAACAGAACAAAAGGCAGCAACATCCAGAGAAGAGCTTTAAATGTCCTTCAAGAAGCCTGGAGAAGAAATGACAAGAAAGCATCAGTTTTTGCCTTATATACTATATTTAATATATTTAATGCATATTTGCATGTTTTAATAAACCACTGCACTTACTTCCCATTTTCCGTCCATGACTCAAGACTGTAATACTTTTTCTATTTTCTACAGATATCATTGTGGTGCAGACTTCATTTCATTTATTAAAAAAGATAAGAAAACATTGACACGTACTCTGTGTACTTACTGCACCCTACTGTTGCAGCTATTTTCTTCTGTACCTGCCAATAACACTTATTACTCTAGCTCATTATACAAATACAAAGTCATGATAAAACACCTTTCTTTCCTATATTACTCTGTCACTCTCTTTCATTTCTCATTTATGCTCTCACCATCACCTGTATTTCTCACTCTGCTCCTCTGCTTATTCTCCCTAGGCAGTGCAGGAAGACGTTTCAATCCCAGGAGCCTTTGTGAAGCTGAGCTACTTGAGCACTCGTGCTGCTGGCTACCTCTCTCTCCTGCGAATCCTCCTCACTCCTCCCTCCCCATCATCCCCTGTCTCCCCGCTGGGCGGTCTGTCCAAGGTTCATGTTCGCGCCTCTGTCCAAGGGAGGTTGTACCAGCGGTGGTATCCTGCCGGGCCTGGCCTGGTCCACAGGCTGGTCTGGAACAAGACGGATGTTTATGGTCAGGAGGTCTGGGGTCTCACTTATGCAACTGGTAGGTAAAATATGAAATTATTCATGAATGTCTTCTTTCTTTTTTTTACATTTGGCAACCAACATTTAACTTTCATGCCAAATACCACAAAAGAAAGAAGGTAAGATAACTTGTGGATCAAGAACAGGACTACAAACTATTGATTTGTTCTTAGCCATGGGAGAGTCTGTTAAAAGCACAGGTAAAAATCCAACTGATCCCAGATAAATTAAAACCAGCAGCAGTCCTGAGTGCCATGCGAAAGGCGTCTACCTGGGGAAACATAATAACAAAATGAATGATAATATTATGATAGGCCTCCTGCATAGTAAACATAATGATGCCATCAGTCCATAATAATTTTCGCATTCAAAAATAATCATAATAATCTCTCAGTGTGTGTGTGTGTGTGTGTGTGTGTGTGTGTGTGTGTGTGTGTGTGAAAGAGTGAGAGCAGGAGATTAAAAAAGCCTATTTTTCAGCCCATTAAAGTTTTAAGTGTTGAGTTTGATCTCCTATGATTGGGTTTGGTGAACTTGTTGAAATGAACGTTTCAGCACTTTACTTATTTGCCCTCTTTCATAGCTTCATGATACAATCATACCATCTCATGTTCATAAGGCAGGGCCAGATTATTTTTTAACTCATAGACTTTTTTCCACTAAACATTAAATGCACTAATAAATAGCGGGGTTAATGCAGCAGCCTTGAGAGCTTGAATAAAAGGACCTCTGGATTGCCATAAATGCATGGCACAATGGCACAACACTGAGCTGTAAATGTGCACCTAAAATACAAACGACACTCTTTCAAGGATGATGATGCTCACATTTTGGACAGGGAAGACAGATGGTTTGAGAGAGGACTGAAGGAGGTCATCTATGTGAACAACAGTCATTGAACAGAGGGGATGCTCCATGACAGCAAAAGACCCTGCAATAACAGAAAAAAAACCCCCAAACAATCAGATGACCCCCTATGAGGGAGCACTTGGCGTCAGTGAGAAGGAAAATCTGAGTTTTAACAACTTTAAATCTCAGCAGAACCAAGATCAGGGAGGGGCAGGCATCTGCCGCAAGGGGTTGGGGATGAGGGGAGGGAAACAGGACAATAGACACACTGTGCCTAACCAGTGATTGGATGCAGAGGGGTGTATTAACTCATAAAGAATGAAAAAAGATGAGTGAAGAAGAAACACACATGATCAGTAGTAGGTCAACGACTCCCAGGACCCCCTCCAAAGGGAACAACCCCCACTAGGGGGTAAATGGATGGGACTCTCCACCTTTGATTTTAGAACTGAAGATGCCTCTTGGATGAGAGTCTTCACAAACTTGAAGAAATCCAGTGGGCTTCTTCTTTTTTTCAAGCTCTGAAGACGATCACGACCTTGATGAATGCGAGCCTACACCGATGGTTAAACCAGTTTGTGGTTTGGGAGTTGCTTTTTATTACTTTTTATTAATAAAAGTATTAGCAGTTTACCTTTTCCCATCCACTTTATATTTCTAGCCACACTTTAACAGTGCGCTTTATTCTGTCTACCTTGGAGCTTTATCTGAAACACACAGTCACACACCGATTGGTGCTTTTGGGATATTTTTGGTTTTAGCATTTTGTCAAAGGACACTTTAGCATGCAGACCTTCCACTTACCTTCCAAGCCCTAGCTGCAAAGTAATTACAAATAAGACTGTTTTTCACCAAGAAAAGAAAATGTAGCGGAACACAACTTCTCCAAAAAAAACCCCACAGTTTGTTGCTTGGTTTTACAGCTTTGTTTAAGCTAAACCACATTAATTAGTGAGCTTTGGAGGCATATTTTTAGGCAAGCTTTGTGAACATTGGACGGAGCCAGGGTAGCTCTTTCCCCTTGTGTTCCCCTCGCTCCAGTTAATTCACAGATATGAGAGGGCTATCAATCTTTTTTCGTCCAACTCTAGACAAGGAAACAAACAAGCCTGCCCACAGAGATATTTAACTATTTCTTCAAGCAAAGCTCCCGTTAGCTTAGTATAAATCAAATCTGAGGGACTCAGAGAAATGTTTTTTTTCCTTCTTTCAGACAGGATGCAGGCCAGATGAATAAAACCCTTTTAAAGACAGAAAAACAGATTTTCTTTTATCATCGTCCCTATTAACTCTTAGGTCTGCGAGGGAGCGTTTCAGCACTGCAGTTTGCACAAAAGCCTGATTGGAAGTCATTGTGTAAATGATTGACCATTCAGTGGGTAATCACCCAACTGTTAATAGACAATGTCCTGCTACCAAATTACAGATGGGAGATTTCAGTGTTTGATTTAAACTTTTTAACAGTAGTTCAACAACTGCCGATTCACTACAGCACACCAAAGGGTTTCCTATAAGTGAAATATCATTATGAAATTAAGAACATATCGTGAATGCGGTGAGAAGGGAAACATTTTCTTCTTTTTCCCTGTCCTGTCTGACAGCGTAGCAATTGGAATTGTTGACTGAAAGGCAAAAAAATGCCAAAATTTATTAGAATTATTTATTTATTTTGGGTTATTACAACCAAAGAAAGTGGAGTTGGGGAGAAAGAAGAAGAGGAAGCGAGAGAGAGAAACGCTGAGAATCTGCTTCAACACCTGTTGCGGTAAAGAAACCACAGCAACTAACAACATATGCATAAATAACAGTGTTACTGAACAGCACTTAGCTTGACTCTGTCCAAGGTCCCTGAAACCTGAAATGGCGCTGACAGCAAAGAAGAGTAGAGATGTAAGGAGAGGGAGGAGCGGAAAGACGGAAGGCTACAAATACTCTGCAGAGATATCGTCAGCTATGACAGGGAGATAGCCCCTTTGGACGCGTTTGACGGCGCTGGTTCTGTGGGATAAATTTTTAAAAAAAGCAAAAAGCACATAAATACAAATCTGTGTGCTGAAGGTTTTTATTACCGCGGCCTTCTGTCTCCTTTTCCCCAGTGTCTTCTCTCACCTGTGTGAAAAACAGATTTACAGGATGTGAAACTGTTACTGTTATTGCACTCTAGGTTCATTATGGCAAAAAACAGCCCTTTGTAAGATGCCATCGAGGCTTAAACCATTGAACTTTCTGCTATCTGTGTCCGCGGCTTCCTCTTTGTGGAAGAGTGTGCGTAAACAGTGCAGCAGCAAGATAGAGCTTTCCATAAGCACTGAGATCAGGCTTACCAGACTCTTTGTCCACCAGAGTGTAGGGCCTCATACCAAGATTGCATCTTTCTGTCCCCAGGCCTTCTTTTCCCCTCGTGATCCCTCCCCCTCCTCTTATCTGTTCGAGCGGCATTTCATCTGCTCCGGCTCTCTCGTGATCTTTCACCTCTTCACGGCTCACATGATCCCTGTTTTTATTTACCCTGCTTTGCTAAACCACTTCACCCTTCTTGCCCCCTTTCCCTCGCCTCCCTCTTCCTCTACCCAGGCGGGTGATTTCCTGTGTTTCCTGTCCTGTCCTGTCCTGATCTCTCTTTGCTTTTCTTCCCTCCTTGTTATTTCCTCCATTCTCTGTGATCTCCCCGGTTACCTCGCTCCTGTTTTCCTCTGCCCTTCATTGTTTTTGTCTTCTCTACCCATGTTCTCCCCTGATCCTCCCCTCTCTATAGTTCCTCGTGCTATGTTGGTGCAAAGACACAGACGAGCACGGTCTCTCGCGCACACACACGCATCCTGCGGTACGTCTGCATGCACACACACCCATGCGCCACAGAGAGCAAGAGAAGGGAGATCATGCTCTGTTTGCTGGGGTGAACACATTGCCTGAGGCTTCAGCAGTGGGGAATGAAAGCTTTCACCTGTGAGATATTGAGTGTGCATTTATGGACTATAGTGTGCATGCGTATTGTTTGCGAGCGAGTGTGTGTTCTCGCACTGAGGCTTGTATCGTTTCTTGTAATATAGCTAGAGTAATATTCGGTTGTGAAGCAGTTCTCCAAACACTGACACTTTCCCTTTGAGATTGCTTCGCCTGTTTTGTCCTGGAAAAAGCTTTGTTCTTCATATTAAGTCAGTTTTATTGTAGGTTTGGTTTTTTTTAAAGAAAACAGAAAAATGTTCCTATTTACAGAAATGTATTCATGGCAACTTTTAATACATTTTACAAAGGCTGGAATGCTTTCCAGGTTGTCAAACAGGCTTTTGAAGAGGAAATGCAATGTACCTTCAAGGGTCAAAACACGCACAATGCAAATATGTGTGCTTTGGGGTTTTTAAGAAAGGTTTTTTTTGTGAAGAATATATGTAGCTTTGCATTTTCCGATCCCTCTCACTTCTCTTTCTGTCCTTTAAGCCTGACCTTAAACCTAAGATTAGAAGCCTAACTGAGCTTAAGGCAGATAAAATTGAAACAAATGGACTTTTTAAATGAAAACCAAAGCGAGAGTTCCTTGGCTTTAAGAACTTTTGTCCTGCACTATAAGGTTTCTTTTTCTCTTCCATGATCCCCAGTGCCCCAAATTACAGATTATTTTCTCTCCCCAATCACCTTATCGATCGTTCCCTCCGACTCGGAGATTTAAGTCTGCCCCGTGTGTCTGCTGAGAGTTTCTCTCCGCGTTAATGGGAATCTCCTGAGTTTCTGCATAATGCGAGCGCCCCTACTTACGTATTCTGGAATCTCATCTGATCTTTATGCTGACTTTGCCGCATGGTTTCCCTTGAGCGCCCGTCAGTTCACAGGCATGTTGGTCTACAGTGAAGTTAAAAGAGATCAGTGCCAACAGTGATTGACAGCGACAACTGTTCTTCTCCAGCTTTTGTGTTGATGTGTCAACCTAACCTTACTCTACAGTATATCATTATATTCATTTAAGAACACTGTATCATCTTAAAATGTGCTCTGTACTGAACCCCTGCAGCTTTAAAGCATCTTGTGGTCAAGTAAGGAAGATGGAACGGCCTTTTCTTTCGTGTTTGCTTGGCTACAGCAGCGAGGTACCTAATACAGTAATGCCCATCAGAGCAGTTTAACACTGAATATGATATTCTTGTATGATTTACCATAATCATACTGATAATAGGGGATTATCAACTAATGCTAGCACTGGCTATCAGGCACGTCCATAATTCAATGTGATTTTAATTTGACTGCTTATTTTGGCTAATAGAATAAAGGTGTGCTAATACATCTGTGCTGCATCCATGCAACGTCATGAAATGTGTAAGACAACCAAACACTAAACAAAATTAAAAGGAATCCAATTGCCATTTAGATAGTTACCTATAGTGTAATAGAGTGGCATTTATGTAATGCTGTTTCAGTCTTACTCACCTCTCAAGCTAAATTTAACCATGCATTCATACAGCACTATACACTTCTCATATCCATGACCAATTTAGAATCACCAGTTAGCCAAACATGCTAATGTTTGGACTGTGGGAGGAAGCCAGAGCGCTCAGATGAAAGACATGCAGGCACAGAGAGAGCGTGCAAGTTCCACAGCCGGAGTTCAAACATGGAACCTTCTTACTGTTTGACAACAGTGCAAACCGAAGCTCAATCCTGCCTTAATACAGTTAAAATATGTAAATATGCATTTAAAATCAAATGCATTTAGCTGTGAAAGCCAGATATTTAGTAATGAAAGGGACAGTGAGTGTTACTTAGACTTAGAATGACCAGCTGGATGGAAACATAATTACTAATGAATTATAAAATAGCTGTTTCTGCTGGATGGTAACTCAAAAATGTTTACCATCATAGTTTTATTAGTTGATAATTTGCCCAACCCAGTGTGTTTGCATTTTGTTCTAAATCATTTTCACCAAATTTCACCTTTTCCTATGCTGTGTTCTATATAGTGTTATTGTACAGAACATTGCACATTATCATGGCACGGTGGCATAATGGTTAGCCCACATTTACCTCAGTTACCTAGCAGACCTTCTCTGCATGTATAGGCCCACTCAGATCCTCTAACCAACTGCCCTTAGTGCAACAAAGGCCCAGACGAAAGACTACAGGGCACCGAGCTTTTGCAATTGCCGCACCCAAACTCTGGAATAATTTTCCTGTTGATGTTCGCATGTCAGATTCCATTCAATCGTTTAAATCATGCTTAAAAACTCACCTGTTCCATCTAGTTTTTGAAGCAAATCAGTTTGGACTTCCATCTGGTCTGCATTTGTGCTATGTAACTGTAAATGTCACTGTAACTGTAACTATAATTGTTTTTAATTGTTTTTAACTGTTTTTGTTGCCTTTTGTTGTAATCTGCTTTGCTGCCTTGTGTGAAGCACTTTGATGGACACTGTCCTTTTTAAATGTGCTTTAGAAGTAAAATATTGATTGATTGACAGTCTCACAGAAACAAGGTTCCAAATTAGAGCCCGCGCTGTGGGGTTTGCATGTTCTCTCTGCACATGTGTGGATTTATTCAGGGCACTTTGGCATGCATGTTAGGTTAATTGGTGTTTCTAAATTGACACTGTACTCTGTGTCAGACTCAAAGCGTGCTACATAATGCTACAGTCACACTACGTAAAACAGTGCTGCATCCAAAACTGCAAGAATACAGAGTAGGTCTGCCATCAGTCTGGGTCACGTTGGCAATAACATATGATTAGTTTGTCATATTAGTGAAACTAATTGCGATAAATCAGGGAAAATCACAAACCTCTTGCCATCTGCATCAGAGGTGTAGAGCTAAACTTGTCTGCCAGCGGTAGAGTGGCCACTTGGAAAGACTAGGATATTTCTCATTGGGTCCTTCTGGCCGGACACAGCAAAATCCACACATAAGGCATGACTCTCTGAGCCACAGACTCAGCCAGGCTTACAAAAAAGGGAAAACTTACAATTTACACATGTATAAACATACAAAAACACACAGCTTGGTCATTTTAGTAATGACCAACGTTTTACAAAGGGCAGTGCAAATTTGTGGCTTAAAAATCACAGTGTAAGCACAGGTTTTATACACATGTTTCTCTCTTAAAACATTTTGGCAGTTCAGATAAATGAGAGGAGGCTGGCGGAGAATCGATATGTTTACGATATATGAGGATGAACTCTTTCTGACAGACATTGCTGGGGACTGTGTGTGGACCTGAGGACTGAAACACAAGTAGAGTCCAGGATTAATCCAGAGAAAACTATTGCTCCATAGAAACCGGAAATCCGTGTGTAACAACTGATATACACCATGTGCAGAAGAACAAAAAAACCCCATTATTTCCCATCTGATCCCGAGCTGTCTGTGTGAAGATACTGTTACTAAGCCAGGTGTGTAAATGTGCACATCCCTCTGGGTGTTTCTGCAGGCTGTGTGAATCTGTAGGTCCTTATTAAAGCCAGTGTTATGTACAGGCATGTGGTATTATATACCAGAAGATTATATGACATTATGTGATGAATGGAAGTTAAAGAAAGAAAACGGACTTGGTCTGTGTGTGCACTACTGAGATGCAGACATGCAGAGAGTTGTTTTCATTGTGTACTGATCATGGTGTAGAAATGCCGCTAAAAGCCTGGAAACATTATTTCCTTAGGGATTAATTAAGTATTTTGATTCTGATTGTGCAATACAAAGATGTATGTTTGTATGCATCTTGCATTAGAATTGTACTTCCTCCTCCTCCAGCTTCAGTAATTATTGCCGAGCAGGAATATGTGGGGCTCGGTTGTAAACACTCAGAGCGAGGACTGAGTAAAGAGTGCCAGGACAGTGCCAAAGTTTTGGCGCTGCACTCAGAGGTTTGAGCCATCCACTCCACACTCCTTCTGATAACATCTCCCCCTCTAATTCCAAGTAAATGAGCACTCCTCTCAGCAAGGTGCAAAGTAAGACATGTGCAGCTTGCAGTAAATTGCCTGCCACAAGTCTTAATAACTCACATTTGTGTGATTTATTATGTTGTGTCCTCACTCTGAGAAATAAATGGTGGAGCAAAAGAACTTCACTGATTACGTGCTGGCAATCTGCATTTACAGATTGAACGGTGAGAATTTGCAAACATTCTGCAATCTGTCTGAGAGCGACGGCAGTCAGCACGGTAGTCGCAAGGATTTTGTCGTCTTATTTTTGCTGTAGTGTGAGCCATGCTTAAATAAAAGGGCACATTAAATTGATTATGAGAGAACCATTTTACAGTTTCTGATTCAGCAACCGCATATTTCTGCAAATACTTTTACTTTTACCTCACAGAAAAGGCAGCAGATAGTTGCCATTAAAACTGTAATGAAGCACTTGGTTAATTAGGTAAATGTATTGCTTGTGTGTTTATTTTTTCCACCTCTAATGACTCATGTGCATGGGCTTCTTTCCTTCGGTGTGTGCAAGCGCGCCTGATTACACACTGCAGAATGACATGTATGTAAGTATGTTTGCGTGTTTACTTTGAAAGCTCCTGCAGCTTGGTCACCTGCTGCCTTTAAACATATTCCAAGTGGCAAATTAGTGCCGAAACATATTTAATCCTGCCAAGCCAAAAAAGAAAAAACAAAATCTGTTGATAGTTGTTAGTTGTAGTGGGAAGCTGCACAGCATATCATTACAACTAAGAGGCCAAGCAGCTAATTCTAGGGCTCCTTCATGAAGCCGTACTCCTCCTGATTACGCCCCCACTCCTCACTGATGTCTCTCAAACACAAACACTGATGAGGTCTCCCTACAGGCCTTTTATCTATCTCACCACTCGATACAATATAGCTTTGAAAAAGATATGGGGAAACTTGTGTGTGCTTTGCCTTGTTTTCAGGCTCTGTTCAGATACAAGCGCGTGCAGTCATTCTGCGCCACGTGGTGCAGCGTTAAGCACAGCCGGTCTGCAGCACATAGGAATTGCACGCTACTGCTTAATGTTAAGCTCTCGATGTGTGCACGTGTTTCTGTTCCAGTGGCAGTCGGCTATGAGTATGAGGTGTGTCCCGGTGTTATCCACTGGGAAAGAAGGACCGCCCTGATGCAGGGATTTGAACTGGTCCCCTCTGACCTTGGAGGATGGTCTCTGGACAAACACCATGCCCTTAACATTCGCAGCGGTGAGTTTATCCGCTTATTTTTGGTGCTTGGAGGCTGGCTGCGTTTTTAAAGCCACAAAATGAATTGGAGAAACTTGAATTCAATTCCAATTAGTTTTTTCTTGTATGAAAGAAAAAAATGATGTTTTTTGCTTTCTTTCTTTGACATTGAAATAAATAAGAACCACTGTGTGACTTCTTTTAAGTTATGTGTTGATAGTCTAGACAGACTACATGAAATGATACAGAGCTTAGAAGTCCAAGATGTCCTTGAAGTAAGGACATCAAAACGCTGTAGACTGGGTGACTCAGCTACAATGTGCCGTTATTGCCATTAAAGCTGCTCAGAAAGTGGTTTGAGATGTATCAAATTTGAATTTTCTCACACAAAAAATCTTAATTGGTTACTTACTTGGGCACACAGAAGAGGTTAGTCCAGATTTAAACCAGTCCAAAAAGTCAGACTGACAAAATTTTGGTCAGTGCAACAGAGTGAAAAACATCACCCTGTTCCAAAACTCTTTTACTCCCTTAAATCTGGCGTGATGAGTTCAAAGGAAAACAAAAAAGACAGACCCCAAGTCTGACACTGAAAGAACTGAAACCATTCCTACTTTGGAAAATCGTTGCATTCATAAATGATTTCAGCAACATTAGCATGCACCCACTGATGGGAAGTACACTTAAAGGGCCTTTCATGTCACTTTTGCATTCCTCTCTCCCCAGGAATCCTTCACAAAGGGAATGGAGAAAACGTCTTCCTGTCCCAGCAGCCCCCTGTTATCGGCACCGTGATGGGGAACGGCTTCTATCGGAGCGTCCCGTGTGGCCCGAGCTGCAGCGGTGCAGCTCGGGACATGATGCTGTTTGCCCCCGTGGCGCTGGCTAGCGGCCCCGACGGCTCTCTCTACGTGGGGGACTTTAACTTCATTCGCAGGGTCCACCCAGACGGATACACCAGAACCATACTGGAACTCAAGTGAGAGCAATGATCTTGTTGGGTGTGCTCGTGATAAGACCGCTTTTGGTAGGGATCTCTCGCAGTAGGAAGCAGTGGGATTTGGCGCATCAGATTCACTCGAGCACAATGTGAAATACAAAAATTAGCTCAGCTGATACGGGTTAGCATGGCATTAGCTGCAGATGGGATCTGCAGCTGCGATCTATTTGATCTCGGTGGAATTCTTTCTGAAGTTCGTCTTCATGCAGAAGGAGGAGCATGTGAGGTTTAGAGATCACAGACTCTAATCTACCTCTTTAGGATGCGAGAGAAGCTGAAAGTCTCTGCTGAGAAACAAAGATACGTTTTTTTCCCGTCTTCTTCTTTTTTTTTCTCCTCTGGATTATGACGATGATATCTCCTACTGTGCTGCAGGCATTACATTCTCTCATTTCTGTATTTTTTCAAGCGTTGAATCTCAATGGGATTGCACAGTCATTTGTCCTGTAGAGTGTTCTCCTTTTGTATCTTTACTCTCATTCACTGTTTTTATTCTGTGTCCGACTAATATTTCTGGTTCAGGCAGAGGTTTCCTCTGGGAGGAAACACCCCCAACCCACCAAAAACAGCTTCTTGTTTAGGTTAATATTAAATGTGAAACAATACAACTGTCTAAAGCAACCCCAATTTCACTTTATGGGGAGAAAATTTAGCAGCCTATGAAATTCTGAGGGCCTCTCGTTAGCCTCATAAATAATTGTTTTTACTTTCTCTTCTCTCCCCTTTTGAAACGCTCCTTTATGGCTTGTTATCAGGAACCGGGATACCAGACACAGGTGAGAAGTGGTGATTTACACCTCCTTTATATACCTGCACAAATGTGTGTTGAGGGAATAGACAGTTGCAAAACGCCCCGCAGAGCTTTAACATTGTTTGTTTGCCTCCTTTTAAATTGCATTGACCCACCTTCACCTGGAACACGCGTGCGGGTTCTGCACACGCTACGAACGCAGTTAGATCTATGAATGTCTCATTTAAATTTCACTTGGTGATATTAAAATTTGTACGCTGGACCGCAGCCAAAATGTCAAGGATTTCATTTTTTTTAGAGGATTACTGAAAGTCTGTTTGGTGGATGCCTCGGTTCATTCATTTCCCGAGCCAGACCAAAAGACCCGAGGCCGGGAGAGGCCTCAACGTCGCCCCGGTCTCAAGCCTCTGTGATGCTGTGAGCGCTGTACGCTGTTTGACAGAAGATAAGACACATGTTATAGGGTTTCTGTGCGTGCACGTGTGTTGTGATGTTTGCATCTGTGCGTGCACCGCTATCGTGGGTCGTATCGAGCCGATTGTGTGTGCGTGTGCGTGTTTGTGGGTGTTTGTGGAAGAGCAAGAGAGGGTTCATCCAATTTCAAAAACCCTGACTATTTTTCACGATACTGTGCCAAAATCTGAAACCGTGCAGAACTGATAATATGATTGTGATGTACTTTGTGGGTGGGTAGGAACAAATGTCAAAAAATATATAAATATGCAAACCGTTGGTAATTTTCTACTGTAAAGCCATGTAGCCAATGCTTCCCATCTGGAGCCGCTTTACCTCAGTGGGGTACTTCTGCGTTTGGCATGTGGAGAGATTGTTGAGTAACTCCAGAAATTTAAATAATAAGAAACAGGAGAAGCAGACAAGAGGACACAAGTGAGGTAGAGAAGGAAAGGAGGCGGTGGAGGTGTGTTGCCTTGAGATCGGCCAATCTGCTGGGATTGTAGCTGAACTCGACTTTGTGACCCACCTGAATTTACAGTATGCTCTGTTAAGCTGAAATACATGCCAAAAAATGAATAAATAGCTGTCTTTGTTAGGCATTTAGCCATAAGTAGCTGAATTTCAGACTGCTTATAATAATAAAAATAATAGCTGAAGAAGAAAGCTTAATGTGTAATTGATAAACGGTCTTAGATGCATAAGGTACTTGGGCTATTGTTGTAGTATAAATGCAGA
The DNA here is from genome assembly GCF_056152115.1 of Neolamprologus brichardi. Taxonomy (NCBI): domain Eukaryota; kingdom Metazoa; phylum Chordata; class Actinopteri; order Cichliformes; family Cichlidae; genus Neolamprologus; species Neolamprologus brichardi. The sequence continues at coordinate 19,769,048 of NC_142105.1, read as the reverse complement.
TTTATCAAAAAAAATCAACTAAAACTTTGCTTGAAAGAATCCACTAATATATATATTATTAACAGAAAATTTGATCCCAGCCTGAAATAAATTCAAATGAACGCATTTACAAGATCATGGGTTGTGTTAGTGAAGGAGTATTTGAGTAAATCTGGCTAGCGTGTCAGATAAAACGCAATAACAAGATTTGGAGCCTATACTGCATGAGCTGGATTCTTCTGAAGGCACTTCGGGTGGTGTTTCCTTACCCTGGAGGCTTTTCTTTTAGCTTCTGCTCCCTTCTTTTCCTCCACAGCAGTCTTTTACTGTTAGCTGCATGTTAGAGTTTCTCCTTTATTCTGTGCTATTGTTCTCCTAAGTCAAATACATTAATTATTCATCCATATTCAGCTTTCAAAGCTTTTCACTATGCATTCTTCCCAGCAAAGTGCCGATCAGCCAAAAGGGCTTCAAAACAAGGTGCTCTCTGAGGGGAAGACGGTATGGGAAGTGCTCAACATGAAACCGCCGTCTATTCTTTCCCCCCCTTTAAGAGTCGGAGCGAGGAGTTAAGCAAATAGGGGAGGAAGTCCTCGACAGTATTATCTGAGAGCCCAGACGGTCGATTTAGAGAGACAGTAAGGAACAGCTAGATCACTGTGTCTATCAACTCTGATCACTGTTTTGTTATTCCGTGCAGTGGGAACGAGCAAGGCTGGAGTGGGATTGTTTGTGCTCCGGTTGTTATTGTTGTTCATTTTCCTTCCACTGGAGGAAAGCATTTGGAGCTATGAGCATTTAATTGAGGAAAAGACAGGTGAAGCGATTTGTAATCAGTTATATGCAGCGTGCGATGCTCACGCTAGCTTCAAGAGGCCCGGCAAATACGATGCACCGTACGCCGAGCAGTGGCACATTTTGAAACTCGGTGAATAGAACTCTCTTAGGATTGAGTTTAAATTATGTATGTGCAGTTCAGCGCTGAGCTCTGTAAACAGTTATGCACTTAATGGACTAGATGACTGACAGCAAGCCTGCCGATGTTGCTGTTTTTGTTTTTTTCTCTCTTCTGGGCATTGAGAAGGTTCAGTAAGTAAGTATTCTTCTTTAAAAGAAAAGAATATTTAGGGTACAAAGGCTGTCCAAAGCAAACTGGAAATCATAAGGACACGCTGGCTACAAAAAAAAGAAGAAATGAAAAGGTTTGGAGCCCCGTAAAAATATTTTAATTGAGCACAAGCGTGACAACAGAAATACTTGTTTTGACATTGTAATATTCCTCACAGGACATTTTTTTTTATTGAATAGCTGCCAAAGAAAGGAGGAAAAAAGAAACCTTTAACAGGGTGTCTTCAAGTTTAATTGGCAGGAAGCCTTTGACCAGACCCTGCTGACATTGGATTTCACGCTACAAAAGTAATTGCCCGGAACTCAGTTAGTTACAGTGTTCAAAGTGCAAAATTTAAATTCCCTCTCACTTTTTTGATCACTGTGTTCAAGTCTTAATAATAATGCAACACAATACAACACAATAGCATGACAGTATCAAAGGTTTTATGTAATTAATGAACTGTGGACTATATGTGCAGAAACAAGTCACATCTTGCCTGCACAGCTGCTTGCCCACACTGTTGGATTTCATCTGACACAAAGGACAGTATGCAGCTTGCAGGAAGCGTAAGGGCGAATAAAGTCAGTTGTGCAAATGTTTGGCTCAGGCTTTGAGGAGAAAAGGACAATTTCTTATAAGCAGTAGGACATGTACATGACGCCGCACGGAGGTATTTCTTCCTGTGCAACACGCTGTCTATTTGAGCCTCTCAGTGAATCAGTTCCAAGGCTTTTGTCCACTTTTCATCAAGCAACAATAACAACAACAATAACAACGGGCAGTTGTTTGTCCCCATGACTCATTCAGCTGAGGTCAGATTTGCCTGGGTTTAATTTTGGACCTTTGTTGCACTCCTTGTTATTGTTCCCTCTTATTTTCTGTTGGGTCAGAGCTTTTTTTTGATGCCGTACTGTGGTCCATTGAAAGGCCATGAAGTTTACAGAAAAGATGATCCTGTATATACTTCTAAAAAAAATGAAAGAGGACCACTCTTTGATCAGAGTAGCTTTAAGTTGATTAGGCTTCTGGGATATTGATCTGGTCAGTTTAGTAGCAGAGGGGGTTGTTAATCAATTTCAGCTGCTGTGGTTGATGAAATTAACGACAGGTGCACTAGAGGAGCAACAAGGAGACAACCCCCAAAACAGGAATGGTTTTATACATTTTTCCTATGTCAGACGGGTTTTTCTCTAGTTTTGCATTTGAATAGTGTCTGTGTCACCACTGGTAGCATGAGGTGATACCTGGACACTACAGATGTTGCGCAGGTAGTCCAACTCCACCAGGATGGCACAAAGGTTTGCTGTGTCTCCCTTCAGGGCCGTAGAAGGTCCTTTACCCACTGGTTTTCCCAAGTAGGAACAAGATGAGCACCCCCAGAGCTACAAACTCACCTCCAGTGAGCGAGTCTGGCTAAACAATCAGAAAAAGACTTCATGAGGGTGGAATGAGGGACCAACGCCCTCTAGTGGGCCCTATGCTTACTGGTTGGCACTGTGGAGCTCGATTGAAATTTGCCATAGAATACCAGAATTGGTAGATCCACCACTGGTGCTCTGTGCTGCCCCCAGGTTCACCCTGAGTGTGTGTGACAGACATGAAAGGGTCTGGAGAAGCAGTGGAGACATTATGCTGCCTATAACATAGTTTAGCATGATGGTGGGGGGTCAGTGATGGTCTGGGGAGGCATATCCATGCAGAGACACACAGACTTCTGCAGGCTAGTCAATGATGCCATTAGCTATCAGGAAGAACTCCTTTGACTTATTGTCAGATTCTACACTGGTTCAGTGGGTTCTGGCTTCTTCCTGGTGCACAATGATGGCCGGTCTCATGTGGTGAGAGTATGCAGGCCATTCCTGGAGGATGAAGGAATTGACTACCCCCATGCTCGCGTGACCTAAATCTAATAGAACACCTCTGTTTCAGTCCATCTGAAGCTGCCAGGAGCTTGGTGATGCCCTGGTCCAGATCTTGGAGGAGATCCCCCCTGACACGATCCATCATCTCAATAAGAGCATGTCTCTGTGTTGTCAGGCTTGAATTACAAGCACCTGGCACCCATGCAAACTACTGAGTACCATTTTGAGTTGCTGCAATGAAATTTCATCAAAATGAACTATTTATTAAATAGCACAACAACAGTCGCCTCGAAGCCTCGCCACATCATTTTTTCACTTCGCTTTTTGGGCTGTCTTTGAATTGAGCCCTCTGTAGGTTGATGATTTTCATTCCCATCAAACAATGTGACATCCATCCATTCCTACCACATTACCCAGTTCATATCAGTTTTTCCCCCATTGAGCTCTGATGTGTTTTTCAAAGTGTTCCTTTAATTGTTTTAAGCAGTCTGTTTGACATCAGGTGAAATCAAAAGCAAAGATACATACAGGCATAAAATTACAGCTGACGAGTCATTTTCACATCATTGTTTTTGTAACCAAAGTGTCTCAACTCAAAAATATCATACATTGACGCAGCTGTTGGAAAGATTTCCACATGCAAGGATTATGCTGTTCTCCTCCTTATGCAGCCTGCGCATACATTTAAACATAAGGCTTCTTATCGCTGCCTGACATGTGGATACAATTCTGCTGACAAATATATATATATGTGACACTATAAAATGTTAGCAAAAACATCCTTGTGGCTTTATTGGAGGCAGTTGTAGGTTTGCTGTTTTTATACTTTGTATTATACAGGCGTGCCATTGAAAACAGGAAAAACAGGCACTGACATCGGCTCTTCTTTACTTCCTTATCAATGAAAGCCAGTTTAAGTTAGTGTAACTGGTGTGGCCCAGAGCATGTCCTTTCACCTCAGTGAAGGAAGAATTAATACATTTCATACTGGAGTTGTTGCTAAAGGGTTTTTTTTTTTAAATGGCCTGTGCAAAGTTATTGTAAATTATTGTTAAGTCATTAAAATAAGTATATTTTTTATTTGCTGTCATAAATGTTTATTACAAACAGAAGAGTAAACTTTCATTTAATTAATGTTGCAAATCACTGCAGATCCATGACGGAAACTTCCCTCGATGAAGAAAAAAAGAAAAACAACAAAAAAAAACCAAAACAAACATTGCAGGATTCATTTTACCAATCATTGTATCATTGATTAGTTTATGTTTAGAAGATGTGGATTGTTAGTGAGGTTTGTTATTGTACTGAACACAGACGTGCAAGTTGTCTGAGAGGACAAGCCAGACGCTCCTGTCCATCCACTCATTGGATAGCTCAGTGGTTGTCTTTTAGGCCAGCACACCCTCTTTACTGAACCCAAATCCCTAAAATATAGACTAATTAACATCTCTGAATGTTAATAGTGTGACTACTACTTATTTATTATAAATTCATTATATTTTCATTATTCAGTTATTTTTATTAGTAATGTTAAAATTGTTTGATATCCTTGGGAAAAAAGCAATTTTATTGCCAAATAACTGATTTAATTTAGCTGGAATATTGTTTGACATATGGAAAGAAATTATTTCAACAGTTAGAAATTTTACATTCAAATTTTAATTACATCCTGTTATTGATCACGAGCAGCAGCATAACCAACCATGCCAAACAAGAAGCATTTAATTGTTCCACATCACCGAAGCAAGGGAAAAAAGTCAGAAGCAACAACAACAAACAAAAAAAGAACCCCAGGATTTAAGCTTAACTTTCAAAGCAAATAAGCTAAATTGCTTTAAAGTTGGCGTGAGCCCTGTGCCTGGTGGTTCTTTGCCAGCTTTTTTCTTCTTTTTTTTTCACTGCGGGTTGCAGAGAAGTTAGTTTTATCCATAGTGTGCCTGAGGCCATCGAGTCCAAGCGATTGCTGTACTTGGACTGCATGTAGAGGAGCTGGCCGAATCTCTGCTCAACAAGATATGTTGTTTGGACAGCAAGAAGAAACAGGCCAGTCGTCTTCCAAAGAGCTGCATAACACAGGGCATGCTGACCTTATAGTTCCTTTTATTCACACATTCAAAGGATTTTAGCAAGAACTTTCAGACTGAGCAGCAGTGCAAGTTTGCCGGGCTGAACTGGAACTAAGGCAGGCTGCTGACCGAGCTTGTCAGGGGTCTTAGTTTTGGTTTTAGACCAGTGCTATCAGTTTTGTTTTGGGTTTTTTTGTATTTGTAAATCAGGATCCTGCATCACAGGATGGTGGGAGGAAGCAAGTGAAAACCCACACAGTCACAGGAAGAAGCCAAAAGCGAGCCACGAGTGCGAGCCACTCCACCGCCGTGCTGCCCCATCGTGGGTTTCTTCATTCTTATAAGCAGTTCAACCGGGTTTTATATGAGGAAAGTACTTTGGTGCTGTTATTGTACTGAACACAGACGTGCGAGTTGTCTGAGAGGATAAGCCAGACGCTCCTGTGACCACAGCTGCTAGTGTTATTAGAAGTTGATTCGTGGGGCTGTAGGCAACCTCCCTGTGTGAGGCTGCAAGAGGAATGCCCAAATTGACCAGAAGAAAAGTTTCACTGATTAAAAAAAAAAAGAAAGAAAAAAGGGAAACTTCAAAACAGAGACAAATTCCAAGAGCTTTCTAAATGATTGTAAGCTCTATTGAAGAAGGCAAAGGGAGGTCCAGCTTTTGGAAGTCAAACATAAAAAAGCCAAATTGGTGTTTAGTTAACTCTGTGAGGTCGACTTTACTCTAGCCCTATTTTTTATTTTGGGAGGATGGGGCATGTTCGGTTGCTCTTCTGAGTTTCCTATTCTTCTCTTTTTAAAAAAATAATAATAATAGGCATAGCATTAGAGCACAGCATTAGAACACAGCATTAGAGCACAGCATTAGAGCTAGGGTCGATTAGACCTCAGATAACAGCAAAAAGGGATTCTTGTCCCTCATAAACACGAAGCAATAATTATAAGTATAATCAAAGGTTTATTAACCACATTCCAAGAGCTTTCTAAATGATTATAACGTTAAATGTAACATTTTACATTATGCTTTTGTTACAAAATTACAAGTAATTAAGTCCATAATGTAACTATACGAATGTATTTACATGAAATTAAATGGTACTGGTTACATGGTTACATACATGTAATCAGATTACTTAAAATCAACATTTTGAGCATGATTTATTTATTTTTTTGAGTGCAGGGTTGTAAAATTAAAAAGTGCTGGGAGACTCGCTGTAATGCTGCGAGAACGTCCTTTGAACACATCAAACTAATTCCGAGCTTTTTGATACGGCGCGCGAGTTCAGTGTTCAGAAGAAAAAAACGCCACCGGAAAACACAGCCCCCTTCTCACACGTTTAAGATGTACTCGCACTAGGTATGGCTGCTGTAGCATGATTGTTGTGCGTGTATGTCCCCAAAAACCCCTCTTTATTTTCGATCACACATACTTTCAAATCGTGCTCCTTTAACTGACATTTTAGTCATTCTGTGACTCAATTAGGGAAGGGGTGACACGTTGTCCTCGCACTAGCTTGTTAATTACCTAAGAAAATGTTCACAAAGACATCTGTTGTTGAGAAAGCGTTAGAAATCCATGCGCAGCGTGCACAAGTCCAAATGAGCTGCACCCAGGTCCAATTCTTCAAGCGAGCCGGGGAACAGTTTGCTTAATCGCTAATCAGACAAACTGGACTTGGGGGACAAAGGAGCCTGTGCGACGCCTCCTGTAGCTGTGTTTTAGAATCAGCCTGCTTTGCTGCGCCTGGCAGAGGGTCGAATCTGTGCTTATCAAAGGCATTTTAGAGCGAGACGTGCTGCCTGGTGTCAGAGAGCTGCGTTTCAGTCGCAGGTCGCGGCTCCTCCGACAGGATGAGAGCCCAAAACACACGTTTAAAAGCACCCAAGAAACACGGGGCCATTTGAAGTGGTCAGGTGTGTAATCTTAATCCAACTGAATATTTATGGAAAGAACTGAGACGCACTGTTGGGATAAAAGCAGCCATAAACCTGAAGGAAGTGCAGTTGTTTTTAGTGAAGTTTTAGTGAATTCAGAGAAGGGCATTTGTTCTACAAACAATAAAAATCATGTCGGGTGAAAGGAAAATATCAGTTTTATTTTTAAGCAAACAAGGTCTCTGATTAGGATGTAAGAGTCATGTAAGTTCAGTTTTACATCATCAGTGTTTTTACGCCTTGTTATTGTTTCTGTGGACAGATCAGCACTAAAAGGAGGAATTGCTTATCTCGATGCAGTGTTACGTCTCCGCGAATTTAGTCTGCAGTCTGTTCATTACAAGGATAATGTGTAGCTCGTTACAAAAGAGAATTATCTCTGGATACAGTGGTGCCACTTTCCTTTTAAACAGGATTTCTGTCCTTATAAAAAAGGGTTTATAGTAGCTCAGGAGGAATTTGTACTGTTTTTCTCAACAGTCTAACTAAACCCACTGGTTGTTTGTTCTTACGCTCTGAAAGGACCCATGTAAATGCTTTTGAAACAAGAGTAAGGAGTGGTTCCATCTGTTCAGCTTTCACTTCATTTTAGGTAAGCTGTGGCATCTTTACTGCTAGCTTACAGCAGGGAAAACATCATGATTTGGGTTAAAATCAACTTTCTACAATGATAAATGCATATGTGAAAGCTCCACTCTGGCCCCAAATGTAAAGAAAAAAAGAAAACATACTGTGCAACATGTTGACATTTTGAATTCATAATCATATTAAGAATGTCCCTAACATACACAATGCTAAAAATAAGATTATCACTCAGGACTACTCTTCAGCTGCAGTGGCTGTGGCCATCTGTACTATGTAAATTAGAAGGTATTAATCTTGTTGCTTCGGCACAGTCGCAAATTTACTCCAGGAGTCTCACAGTAATGCTATTCACTGGGATGACCTAATTGCCTCTAAATACCTATACTTCAAGTGACGGTGTTGTCTAGGCAGGAGTATCGAGGTGTAGTATAATTTTGCAAAACTAGGCTAGTGTCTCAGTCAGTGTCACTTTGAACTGCAGTGTAATAAATACAACACCGGGCAAGCAAGAAACAAAAGAAAGTAGCATGTACAGTTTCACTGTATAACCTGTTTCAACTAACTTTGTCCACCTTGTCTCACTAGCACCAGCCCTGCCCACAAGTACTATCTGGCCATGGACCCGAGGGGGGAAGTTCTGTATGTGTCTGACACCAGCAGTCGCAGAGTTTACAGGGTGAGGAACCTCGGGCAGCCAAAAGATCCATCTCGCAATCTGGAGGTAGTTGCTGGGACGGGGGAGCAGTGTCTACCTTTTGACCAGAGCCACTGTGGAGAGGGCAGGAAGGCCACGGAAGCTGCACTCAATAACCCTCGAGGTAGGACAACCTTCAGCCCTCCAGGTGAATATTTACAGATCTGTTGGTCAGTACACACGGATCAGTTTGGCAATATGTGGTGCATTTAGCTGGAGTTGTTACCTTTGGTTAGAAAAACAGCCGTAAATATCAGGATTTTAATATTGGTGCGGCTTGTTACGCACCCACATTTTATGCAGACTGATTGTGCTTTAGCACATCTCACCGTTCAGTTTCATTCCAGTGTGTTAACTATCAGGATTGAGATCATTATAGGACACAAAGCTTCTATGACAATCTCAAAACGCCACACTGATAACATTGGAACAGTGATACTCTGTGTGCTTTAAACATCTTTGGTTCAATATCCATGTGAGAGAGTGATAGCATCTTTTTAAAATCATAATATTGATAAAAAGGCCTTAGACACTTTATCATGCTTTCATTACTATACTGATAAATCCATTTCAGTCGGATGCTTTTTCACAATATATTGAGTTATTGATTATTTAGATATTATATATTAAGTATGAGTGATGCTGCAGAGCTAAAAAAAGACTATAAAAGCATGTATGCTTAAGAAGAGAGCATGGTGAGCTCTTGTTATGGAAAGTAAGTGACTCTCAAATCATTGTACCAGCAGGAAGCTGCAGCCACAGTGAAGTGCATGCAAACGGGGCTGATTAACTCGCTGAAAACAGCCACAGAAAGTTGAAAATTCAGTGTAACAATGATCCCAATGTTGTGCACCGCTGCCTCGGAAAAAGGTCATAAAGACCCGGTTCATGCCATGTTATTATGGTTTCTTTCTGCCTTTCCTCATCACTGTAGAGCTGGCCAGGACAGTAAAGGCTAATTACAAGCTACGAGCACGGCTGGAGTAAAGACAGTGCGGCTATGGGAAGATAACCTGTGCACACATGTAGCAGTGAGCAAGGAAAGAGAGATAGCCCTTTACAAATCTTTACAAATGAATGCAAGCTGCACAGCCAGTGTTAAACATATTCAGTATTATGGACATGGCCATTTGGTTATTGTTTGCTTTATAAATTATTTTTCCCTGCATTTTGTGAACAGGATACATTTTTGGATTTAAGGTCCACAGTGAGCTCATGTTCTGTTTGTCAGACGAAGGATAATTATAGTGCAAAGTGATTAACGTGACTCTTTAAATTATCCCGCGGACTTCAGAACACGTTTCAGTCGGATGTATACTTATTATAATGAAGCGAAAATTAGCCATGCACCTATTGCAGGAATGACTCATGTTATGTTTTGACCAAAGTGACATTTAAAGCTTTGTTTCTCATATGATTTGTTGAATTAGCACGTGCACCACATGCCCTCAAATATTTAGATAATCCCATGGCATTAAAATTATGTTTAATTGTTTCAAAGCTCCAACTGTTCACTGCCACAAAACACCCCATCACAGTCTCACCAGCAGCCCAGCTACACGGATAGATTGATGGATTCACGCTGGTTGTGCTTTTTCGCCACCCTGCCGTCATTATTTTTTATTTTTTTGATGTAAATTGATTTAACCAGGCACCACTATTATATAATACAATCGTTATATAGCTCCTGCCATTCATTTGTACGGTGCTAAAACTTGAAAGTTGCCTTTTAAAGTCTTTACCTAATTTACCCTAAAAAATAACAGTAATACTGTTATTTTGCTGGATTAAAAGCAGACTGTCTGCCAGGGTACAGCTAGACCTTTTCCACAGCAGACACTTTGCCATGGCACAGTAGGACCAGCACAGGTGTGACTAATAAACTAATAATCATGGCTGGAGTCCATTGAGATGCTCTAGTTTCAGGCTCTGGTATTATGTATTCTGACTCACTGTCAGGGCTTACACTTCAATGGAATAAGGCCATTGTTAATGCTGTTCATTGCACCTGTGCTTTTCTTGCTTTAACAACTCCAAATGTCTCTGTGGAAAAAAGTAGAAAAAGGTCTGTTTTTGGCTCTGTGGTTCAAAACACCCCACAATGTAATGACTGGAAATGGAAAAGGGGGAAAAAAATCTATTTTTCGTTCCACAGACTTGTCCACAAAGCCTAATTTAGAAGAATTACCAGAAAATATGTCATGAGGATGTGACTTAGAGCTTGCTTTCCATCATTTTTTTTGTGCTGACTGCTCACGGTAACACAGTGCACCCTCGAAGCTGCAGTCGGCACACAAACACATGTACTTACTTAGGTTTCAGGTCGGGTTGCGTTCATGGACATTTAGTTTGTGTAAGCACCTATTTTTCACCTTTTCTTTTTAAAAAGAAACCATTAAGTTGATAAATTAAGCATAGCCTACGTAAACTTAAACGTAAACCCAAATTACTACCACACCTGCAAACAAGTTGAAAAAAAAAATCAGGTGTAGGGATACAAAAATGTGTGTGTGTTCAGCAAAAATCTTGTGTAAAAATCTTGAGCCACCCCTCGTTTCTTTATATTTTGCTTGTGATGAGCCAGAGATAGCAAACTTACAGGGTGACTCAAGACTTTTGCACAGTACTGTAAACTTGTATATATTTAGTTTGAGTGCAAATGTGTGGCAGTATTATGATAAATCAATCAAACATCGATAAGTTTGAATCATGAATTCATTAGAAAGTAAAAAAATAAAAGTTTCCAACCTTGAAACGCCAAGTTTATCGTATTTGATACATGAGTTTTTAAGACCTCTACATCATCAGGGGATTTTTATTTTTCATAAACAACCTCATGTTTACAATCAGAAACACGCTGTGCTCATACATGCAAATTTACATTATCAGAAAGTTGTATAAACACCTTTTACAAGGTTAGATTATAAACTATAATAACAGAAAGTTACAGAATTGTAACAAATTTTAGCATTCAATAGATTGTTTATGTGCATTAAATAATAAATAATAATAATAAATAAAATAATATTTCACACAATATGTGTTTCAGATGGTCTCCTTTTGAATATACTTCAGATATTCTCTGCAGAAAATTCTACGCATTATAAACTGAAAGCCTAAATTTACCTATCTCCAAATTGTCCTGGTCTAGTCCCTAAAATATTCAGTTTCAAATCCTTCTCTTTATGCACACTGTGGCTGTGGTAACAGTCATAAATTCCTGTGACGCAGCAGCGCTGTACTCTTCTGTAGATTGATTAAATCGCCACGTTATTTTGCTCATTTCTGGCTACAAGAGAAATATTTTTATCTTGTTCCTAAGGCAAGGGAAGTTTGATCTTTGTTAAAATGACAATAATAGTTCAACTAATAGGGTAAGCATGGCTTCCCCTGGCTTACAGGGGGAGAAAGCACTTGTAGGCATAAACTTAAACCAGAATATGCCTGTCATATTAAGCGTTTCTAATGCACAGAAGTCTGCAGATTTAGTTCTTGATTCCCTCCTAGCTTTAGCCGGGTTCAAGCAATTTAAATTAATGCACATACATTTCAGACATTAAGCCCGGGGTGTTGATTTGAATTGGTTAATCGTTCTGCCCTCACTTATTAGCTGACAGGAGTGGATTCCAGCTTTTCCTGCTATTGTCTGCCATTGCACTACTACATTTTAATTTCTTTTGTTCTGTCCTGGCTGTGAGCTGTAGCAAATTTAACTGGTCTTGTCTGACTTTTGTCATCAACCCACAGGATACCTGGGGTTAGGGATTTTTTTTCCTTTTCTTTTGGTCCCTTACACTCATAGCAGTTTGGACAATAGTGGTGAGAGAAACAGTCTTCGTCTATAAAGCGGTGCTGAATGTGTTTATTGTATATAGTCCTGCGAAATGTGTTCCAAAAGAAGAACGACAACAGATGGTGTGACCTCCGCAGGCTGATATAACCTCAATATCATAGCGACAGAAGCCTAAATCTGCAGAGAAACTGCAGCAAGTTCTCAGAGATTCTCACGACAGCTTATCTGTGTGTGTAAGAATCTGTGCTGTTTTAAAAACACAGAGAAGCAAACACAGACTACTGATTTCATTTATTTTTCTGTTAATGTTCATCTGCGTCTTCACATTGCAGAGATCCATATTTTTGCAAGCGTATGTTGACAATTCATCTCAATTTAGCCGTCCTTCACACCCACACGTTATATCGTTTATTCTGTGATGTACTGTGCACCGTGACTGTATGCACAGACAAAGGGTGATGCAAATATAACTGCACAAGTACAGCTCCAGGTTGCCTACTGACTAATGCTACAGTTTGCAGTAAAGCACGAGCACTCATATGCAGAAAAAGCTGCAGTTCACTTTATTTGGTCAGTGACTCTGAACTCACCGCGGATTAAAATCAAATGTCATATGCTACATCAGTTGTCCTCCAGGATGTCACACTACAAAGGTTAAAATGGCAGATTTTTTGTTCCTGCCTTCCAGCGTTCGGTCTCCAGGTGTCACGGGAGATTTTTTAGCCACAGGCCTGTCACTCAGGCTACACCCACAGTCCTGCAAGGCCTGTTCTGTCAGTCATACTCAGCGTGCGCCTGCGATGCCGTCCGACGTCGGAGGCAGACAGCCGGTCGATACAGAGCGCAATAAATAAACGTAGCGTGCCTCCGTTCTTTAAATGTCACTAAACACAGGGAGGCTCCAGGTTTGATGGGGGATGTTTGATTTTAATTTCCTCCATCTTCTCGAGTTCATTCAGATATATAAAAGGGACAAGAGGAGGAAAAAAGAGAAACAAGAAGATGATAAGCGAAAAAGATCGCGGTTGACTCGTACTACCATTTGACACATGATCTGTGGCCTATTGTTTTGTGTATACGCGCTACTTACACCTTAGAACATGCCGTATCTCTGCCTTCGTGCAGTAATAGAATATTCTGTCCCAAGACTCCTCTTGTTCACTCAGGGTGCGGTAATTTATACTGACTCATTGGAGTTCACAGAGTCTCTTCTGTGGCTATTGTGCTCCTACTAACCAGCTCTTATAAAGGATCTAGAGATTTCTGCCTGGAGCCCCTTGGTTCGCTGTCATCTATCTGCCACAGCCCACACTCCCCCCCTCCCATCACCCTCTCTCCAATGGTAATGAGTGGTAGACTTCACAGAGAAATAGCTGTCCCCTTCTTTTTTGAAGTTGTGTCTCTGTGATTCTCCAGCATTGATCTCGCCTCTCGTCCTCTGGTGAGCTCCTCGCTCCAAATTAGCACCTTCTTCTTTTTTCCTTACTTCTTCCATCTGTTTTTCTCCCCCCTCCACCAATCGCGTCGATGAATCACCCCCGTGCCCCGGTGTTCAAATAGCAGCGGTAGGCCTGCTGCGACGCATAATATTGTTGCAGCACGGCAAAACAGTTGTTAAACAGTAATCCATAATTTTAATTTAGCTGACAGCGTTGCGATGTTGCAGAGCGTTCTCGCTTATAGTCCCCCCCTCACTCCGCCCCACAATAACCTAAACTACAGGGATTATCGTGTGTCCTTCAAACATTCACTTATGAATACAAGATCTGGGGCATTGTTTGGAGCTGGCTGCACATTTGCTTCTGCAGTCAATTAGCTTGGTAAATAAAAGGCCTTGCTCCATTTAGGATGGATCCCATGTCTGACATGAAAGAGGCGTCAATCCCTCAGGAACAGGAACAGCCTTGGCTCACATTTTAGACTAATTCCGTTCAGAGCGTAAAGGGATCCCTTTTTTTGTTTGTTTGTTTTTTTAAGCAATCGTCCAATAAAAGACACACATATGTAAAAATAGCAGAGTGCTCTGTTTCTTTCATGTGTTGGTTTGGACAGAGGACTTCAGAGGGAGCCCGGTGATTGAAGGTTTAGTTGTTGGCGGCTGCAGTGTGCAGGTCTTATCTTTAATTTGTTGACTAGTCCCAGGCAGCAGAGCTGACATCCACAGAGAGAGGTGTGCGCGTCTATGCGCGTGCACGTGGTGGTGGGAGCACTTGCATTGTCAGTCTCTCTTTCTGACCCACAGGGGGCAGACTAATGCCCTTATCAGAAGCTGACATGCTGCCACCACATTTCTCCCTTTGCCCTGTCGGCCCGCTCTCTCTCCCCTCCCCTTTTTTCTTTTCTCTTCTCCACTGCTTTCATTCAGTCCCTTTCTTTGCAACTCTCTCTGTCTCTCTCTCCCCCTCACACTGACAGACACATTTGTCCCCCATCTCACTCGGCAACACAGCTGCGAGGCACGCCATCGGTGATGAGATAGCGGGGCCTGGTTGCCGAATGAAGCTGTGGGGTTTAAACTGGTTGCGGTTATTTGCATGTTGAACAGCCTGGGTGTGTTAAAAAAAAAAAAGCGTCAGAGCCAGGGGTGAATACGCTTCACGTGGCACAAAGCTGCTCAGAGACCACGACAGCCAGGCTTTCGTGCTGTACAGTAGCTGTCTTGGCTGGTGGTTGACATATAAGCAGCTTAGGTGAATGAATATCTTCACACACTGGGTGCTGGTCTCATTAACAGAAATAGCTGGAAACGCAGCAGCGCGCGCAGGATCACTTCCCAGTTTGTTTCAGCAGCAGTGAATCAAACGGTGCTTTGCTGTCAGCCAGGCCGCACTCAAACCATTAACTCAGCAAACACTGGTCCCCTGCCTCTGCTCAGGCAGTGATGCCTTATGAGTGGTACTGTCCTTTAACTGCACCGCTCTAATCGCTGCGGCCCGCGTTCCACTTTTCTTAAATCTGCTACTTCCCAAAACTGTGTGTCCTTAGCGAAAGGCAGTGAGGGAAGTTCTGAGGTCTCCTACGGCTGCGAGGCTGGTCTGTGCCAGCTGCTCTGCGTTATAGCACCAGAATGAAAATGCCATTGTTATTCTACCAAGTAAATACAGGCCCAGTAAATGGTAAATGGCCTGTATTTGTATAGCGCTTTTACTAGTCCCCCCTAGGGACCCCAAAGCGCTTTACACACCCAGTCATCCACCCATTCACACACTGGTGGAGGCAAGCTACAGTTGTAGCCACAGCTGCCCTGGGGCAGACTGACAGAAGCGAGGCTACCATATCGCGCCATCGGCCCTTCTGGCCAACACCAGTAGGGGAAGTGTCTTGCCCAAGGACACAACGACTGAGACTGTCCGAGCCAGGGCTCGAACCGGCAACCTTCCGATTACAAGGCGAACTCCCAACTCTTGAGCCACGATTGCCCCCCTCGGCAGTACTGCCGATACCAACGCTGAAACTAATAACATGTCACGGTAACAGTGTGTTGTGATTTATGAGATGAATAATAATCAATTAGCAAATTCTAAACACATTTTAATGACCATTAAAATACTGTAATTGTTACTTTCCTTATTAATTAGTTAATGCAACAAAAACACAACTTTCAGCTTTTCATGTATTATGAAACTGCTTTTTTGTCCGTCTCTAAAGCACTTTGGGTCGACTTCTGTTGTTCTAACAAGCTATAAACAAAACAGACCTCACAATCAACACAAAAAGGTTCTGACATTTTTCATAGTTCATGTTTAGGGATATTGTTTCTTTTCTAACAAAATAACTTATTTAACATGGCTATAGACGGGCTCAGATTATATTCAATTAAAATAATACATTCTGTTATTTGAATGTCTGAATATAGTCTATAGGTACTCAAGTCTGCTAAAGTAACAGCTATGATGACCAACAGCACTTAATGATAAAGAGACGGCACACCAGAGTAGGGAGGAGGGGTGGAGTAAAGTGTAGCTGCACGAGATGAGCAGTGTTTGTGGAGACACGTCTCCTGTTCTGCTGAACTTAGAGGATGAAAACAAACTAAAGTATTGATCCGGTTATGCTAATGTCCATCCAAACACCAATACCAGCACTGCATTGATACTATACATTAGATTGATCCACTGCTACTGCTACAGAAGTAGATAGATTGAAATATTATTATTGTTGGTATTGGTATCGGATCAATGCTAGCATGATAGGAACTACTTTAGTATGTTTCCAACCTCAAAGTTCAGCATGTAGGACACTGAATCGTGTTAAATAAATAATTTTTGTGGGAAAGAAAAAAATATACCTCAAACATGCACTGTGAAAAATGTCTGAACCTTTTTCTGCTGGCTGTCACGTCTGTTTTATTTATAGCCTACAGCACATTTAAACAACAGAAGCCGACCCAAGTGCTTCAGAGACAGGCGCATTTACCTTCCAGGTCTCCAAAAAAGCCCAGTTTCAAATACACAAAAAGTTTGTGTTAACTAATTATTGTGAGAAGCAAAATTCACAGCGATTTCATAAAAATGTGTTCAGAATTTTCAAATTAATGATGATTCACCTGGTATTGTGCTGGTGTTGGTATGGACCTGCGTTTACTTGGTGTAATTACTGGGTACTGGACTGATACCAAAATTTGCCGTATCACACAGCACTAAAGTGAAGTCCTACGGCTGGGCAGCTGATCTGTGCCAGCTGCTCCGTGTTATGACACCGGAATGAAAATGCCATTGTTATTCTACCTCTGGCTCCCATAGCATTTAGTGCAGAGAGACAGTTGCACCTCGCAAAACAGGAGAGCGGATTAAATTGATAGAGAAACAGAGGGAGCTCAGGACCGAGGGAGGAGGAGAGTTAAAGATAAAGCGAGCGCAGCCGAGAATGAAAAATAATATGACATTAATAGAGAAAAATAGAAAATGGAGAGAACCAGAGAATGCATGAAATGGATGAGGAGAGAAATAGAGCGAGAGTGGACTGAGTGTTTCGCATCCAAATCCTGCAGCATGCAGCAGTCCCACTCCTCATCTGCATATTAAACTGGCCCTGTGGCTGCTTTCCCACTCAGTGGGTCAACTATCATTGTTTTTGTTGGTTTAAACAGAGCGCTGTTTCACAAAAACAAGGGCATATGATAAGTCACACTGCGTTTTTTGAACTCAAAGATTCGGTTCGTGTGTGAGCACGTGCACGTGCGCGCACAGCCTGCCCCCGTGTTTCCTTTCGCATTGACCGAGCTTTTGTCTTTGCCCCTGGACATTCCTGCATTAATGATACACACATGAATTAATCACACAGCAAGGCAAACAGCAGCATACTCTATGATAATGCAAAATAGAGGAGACGCCATTGGGCCATGCTAGTTCTACCGCAGCTCGTTTTCACACTGCAGCATCCATGATAATTAGGAGAGCGGCGGCGGTTTTGTCGAGGCAGAAATCCATCGTTGAGCAGCCACAGTATGAAACTGTGCCAGAGACTCATTTTCTCTCAGAAATAATGCTAAGAATATAGCTGCCAGTGGCAAATCTGGAGGGCCAAGCAAAAGAGCGTGAGGCAAGGCACATCGCAACACAGGTACATCAGGACTTTTTCAGCAGGTGAGCCAAGTTTGACATAGCTGGGGAAAGAATTGCAGACACATGGCCTGTGTCATGTCTGCATTTTTACTGCTGACTTTGTCACTGTATGAAACAGTGACAGGCCCTGCTCGACTGCATCGCATTAAAAGATAACTCTGAGTAAATAATGCATGCAGCCTCACTTTATGCCGCGTGTTTTTCTGAAAATTTTCAGCTGACCCACTGCCACAAGTCACACTAGGCTCTTTCCAGATGGTCTAATGAAACACTTGACAATTAAAAAACACTAGAGCTCTGATGCTGAATGTTCTTTCAGTCACAGCTAAACAGCTTGGATTTTTATAAACATATACACAGAGAGAGAAAGTCAGTTTTTTAGTTTTCTGTCAGTGCTTTTCAAATAGGCTTTAACTGCTGATCTGGTGATACTGGTGACCAACACGTTGTCATCAGTTTAAGTGGGAATCAGTTTTGCACCAGTTATAAGAGCTGAAGTGCTTTGGACTGCACTGGACTGCTAATAATACACAACTGTTAATAATGTAATCTAGAAACTGTAAAACTGCCACTTTAAGAAACTGTAAGTTCTGTTTGTCTGTGGTCAAGAGTTGCTTGCAGAGCTGGGAGAACGCTGCTGCTCTGCACTGTCAAACAAGTGTCAAACTTTCTGTTTGGGTTTGTCTTTCTGGGACTCAAGTCCCACAGGGGGCAACCTGGCTTTGTGACAAGGTCACGCTACTTTGGCGTTGTCATTATTTATGAGAGGTAAAGAGGTTGCTTATCAGGAATTGTTGACATATGTCATTTAAGCATCTGAGCTATGTTTTCATGCTTTTGCACTGGTGACAGCTGTGGCCAGAACTGCTGCATTTAAGGCCTTGTCTGTCTGCTCTCATGAAAGTGATATTTTTGGTGCGTCTTTAGGGAATTTAAGTGAGTTTTTCGGGATTCTTCTAATATGGTAGAAATATTTACGTGTAAAAAAGCCACCCTGACCTGAGAAAAAGTACATAGTTGACAATAACTGTTAGCTAATCACGACAGGATTTTACACAAATGTCAGATGGCATGAAAGATGAAGTGATGTTCAGATTTCAAAGGTGAAAGGTCAAATTCACTCTGTAGTGTTTGGAGAAAAGACACTCTTCTGGCCCTTCCTCGCCAACATCACTCAGAAACACATAGTGTGATCATATTTCACTTTGTCAGATACTGGACTGATGTTAGTAATCTTAGGGGTTCCCCGCGAAACCTGTACTGTAGATAAAAGCATTTATGTTTTAGAAGCTGCAGAAATCCAGCTTTCGTTGGTTCAACATTGTGTTTTGTTCAGAATTAGCCTTATGTGTAAAACTTACAGGGATGTTAACTCCAGCCTGACTGGCTGGCTGAGGCTTGCAACCAGTCCTAGACTTTCTGGTGAAGAATGCTTTGAGTTTGATTAGACAGCTCCTTTCAGCTCCTTTCAGACAGAATGAGGACTTAGCTGTCAGTCAACAAAAATAAGTTCAACAAAACTCCAAACTGTGAATTTTTCAGTTTATTATATTTGCTAAAGTACATTCGCCGGGACCTCTGCTGGCCTTCTGTACAGTCCTAAAGAGAATGCTTTTCAATAGATTCATGCTACGGCATCCACAATGTCTTATTCTGCATGAGTAATAGCAAGTAATGTGAAATGAGTCAAAGTCATTTACTGAAACAGCTTACTTTGCTGCCTTACAATAAATGCCAATGGATTTTGTATGTAAAGTGACCTTGGGTTTCTTGACAGGTGCTAATTCTGATTTAATATTCTGATTTTTATTATAAACCCTTTGGAAGATTTTTTTAATTTTTCAGTCAGGTACTTTAATTCATAGTGTGCCAAAAACATTTTGGAGCTTCAGAAATCCCTTACAGGGGAGAATATATTCAAAACACCTCATAATCCCAACAAAAATACGCTATTCACTCCTCTGTCGTCACACACATAAGGACTTGAGTGGGATCCCATTCTTAATCTATAGGGTTTAGTATAATGCTGGCCCACCCTTTGCATCTATAACAGCTTCTGCTCTTCTGGGAAGACTTTATGCAAGTTTTAGGAGTATTTATGTGATTTTTTGACCATTTTCCCAGAAGCTCATTTGTCAGGCACTGATGTTGGAAGAGATGCCCTGGCTCGCAGTTGTCACTCTAATTCATCCCAAAGGTGTTGTGTCAGGCTGAGGTCAGGACTCTGTGCAGGCCAGTCAAGTTCTTCTACACCAAACTCACTCATCTATGTTTGTATTGATCTTGCTTTGTGCACTAGTGAGCAGTCATGTTGGAACAGGAAGGGACCATCCCCAAACTGTTCCCACAAAGTTGGGAGCATGATGCTTGGAGCATGATGATGTTGCAGCTGCTCGGCCATGGAAACCCATTCCATGAAGCTCACTGATCTTGAGCTAATCTGAAGGTATCGTGAAGTTTGAAGGGCTATAGTGACTGACTCTGCAGAAAGTTTTTGACTTCTGAGCACTATGAGCTTCAGCATCTGCTGACCACACTCTGTGATTTATGTGGCCTAGATGAGTTGCTGTTGTTCCCAATTACTCCCACTATGTTATAATACCATTAACAGTTGACTGTGGAATATTTAGTAGTGAGAAAATTTCATGCCTGGTGCACAGGTGGTATCCTATCTTGGAAGCATCCTGGAATTCACTCAGCTCCTGAGAGCGACCCGTTTGTTCACAAATGTTTCTAGAAGCGCTCTGCATGACTAGGTGCTGGATTTTATACACCTGTGACCATGGAAGTGGTTGTGATTTGGATGGGTGGGTGAATACTTTTGGCAGTTTGGTGTAAAATCGGTTGGATTTAGTTGTTGATTAACACATAGAATAGAGCATTCCACACAATATATTTAATTTATTGCCATAAATGGTCCCCGACAGTGACACATTACACCTTTAACATTTCTAGCAAACTTTTTGCTGACCCATTGACTCAGGGTTTCAGAGACCTGGTAGTCCTCAGACTCAGATCTAAGAGCCACACCTTTCTATTAAAACATGAGATGGAATTCATCTAATGGTAGTAGAGGGATGGTCAGTTGAACTTTATTTTTTAGCTGAATCAGATAGTTGAATCAGGCTTATATGGGATTACTTGGAAGAACAGGGACTGCATTCAAAAATTATTCGTGCTACGTCCTGATAAGGTCAGGGTCAGCGGAAAACTGATATTCTGAGAGGAACTTGTCTGCTGTCAAGGTATACACAGGACAGAAGAAAGTACGATTATATACTAACAACAAGGCTCTGCCTTTACAATGCCTCCTATTCAAGCAATAAATAGGTGGTACGCTATAGAGACTGACAGCTACCTTGTTTGTAGTCGGAGTGTGTAGAGTAGCTTCGGAGAGATTACTGAAGCTCACTGTGTGTGTAATGAAGCGCAGAGTCAATAAGACATGCAGGCTCAAGGCCAAGGGCTGAGCCTTTGCGCCAAAGGTGCAACATGTGTGCCAGTCAGCAAACTTGTATATGCTCGTTTTTGATTGACAGGCCGCTGGTCGCCGGACCGTCTGTGTTTCCAATTCTGAAGGGACAGGCAGTTAGTTATGGAAGCCTCGTTAAAGGTATGTCAGGCTGACAACGTCAGCGTGATCATGGGAAATGTGACACGCGTGTCCCTTTAACTGGTCGGGATGGCTACTGCTGGCAGCTGGCCTGTCAACCTCCACTGGGAGCTTGGCACACTGACAGGAGGAGTGGAGCTTTGCTACCGCGGAGGAATAAATTGCATTTACTCGAGGTGAAAGCCCAAAATACGAGCGATACACACAGATGAACGCATTTGTCTCGGTCACGGGGGTGGAGGGAG
Source organism: Neolamprologus brichardi (assembly GCF_056152115.1). NCBI lineage: Eukaryota > Metazoa > Chordata > Actinopteri > Cichliformes > Cichlidae > Neolamprologus > Neolamprologus brichardi. The sequence goes on along the minus strand of NC_142105.1, from coordinate 19,747,598 downwards.
TTCTGATGAGAGGGGAGAGATAGTAAACTCGTGCTTGCTGTTAGCCAGTCAGTTCTTTATACGTACTGGGCAGAAAGATGAAAAAGTGGAGCGATGGTAGCGGACATACTTGCACATAGCAGTTTAGCTGAATCTCCCTGTGTGAGAGTGGGGTCAGCAGCTGTTAAAGGGGTGGAAAAACAGAGCCAGTAATTGTTCACACGTGGGCACTATTATCACCCGCAGCTCTCCAAAAGTCCATTTGTCACATCTCAACCCGAGAATGTGCTCACACAGTTGTTTGGGAAAACGATGAGGCAAAATCTTAGATGGCTGTGATAGAGACTACACTGGTGCTGCCTCTGGCTAGGACACTGGGATGTCTTTGTACGTGGGATACTTTGTTTGGGTGGAAGCTGCATAGATTTGCACTCTATAGTAGTTTTCTGCCGCTCTTCCGTTTCCTTTTTTTCAGATGTCAGAACATTTGTTCCTCCCATCTGATCCCACTTCCTGTTTTTTGTTGCTGTTTTTTCTTTTTTGTTGTTGCCATTTTCATGGCATCGTGCAATATTGCCACGATAGCGTGTTTGGTAAAAGAGCGCCTATTGATAGACCTTCTTGTGTTTTGTTTGATGTTCAAAACAGTGCGACATAATCTGCAAGACACTCGCACAGATCCCAAACCCCTCAGCCTTTCATGGAGCTTTCTAGTCCAAAGCATTTCAATTGCTTTTTATAATTGAGTTTGTCTGCCGCTTCTGTGATTGCTTTGGATCTCTCTTTTGCTATCAAACAAGGCAATTACCACCGAATCGCATATTTTTCTGAAAAAGAAAAGGGAAAAAATGTTTATTTGCATGAATATCAGCATGCAACTAATTCAAAATCTCCTTTCAGTTCTCTGCGTGCGAGAATTCCTCGCCTCGCCATACATGTGTAGTTGGGAACTATACCAGCTCAAAATAAAGGAGAACGCTATCAATAATTAATTAATGCGGGTTAATATGTTAACAAACTTATAGTGGTTGGTAATTAGATGAGCCACAGTGTCTGATTCAGACTTAATTACTAAGCCACTGTCTGTTCTGTGGGGCTTCAATGAATAATTAATTACAAGAAGCATGAATTATTTCTGCTTACCAAAGATCCACAAGAAATACACGCCTCTGCTATTTGGTATTGATCGATAGAACGTGTTTGATTGGGGAAATAGGAGCAACTATAGCACAGCAGTTAGGAGATGAGCATGTCATAGATTATAGAGCCGTTTGCTGCAGAAGGTGCAGGATCGGGGACTGATTGCAGCACTAGCAAAATGTGTACAGCACGACTTTTTCTTCTTTGCACAGGTGTGCAATCAAACATTGTGTGAAATGAACACATTTGGACTCACACCTATACCACAGAGTGCACAGAGGCGTTTCACAATTCTGAAATTGAATGAGGCGGTTTATTTTCCCTCCTTTAGTGCACATGGGCGACCCTAGTGTCTTGATGAAAGTTGTGCGTGCGTGTGTGTATCTGCAGACGCTCTGATTTACCCGCTCTATATTTGCATATGCACAATGTGATTAACTGCCAAGCCTTATCTTTTCCGCCTAGCTTCTTCATTGCATGCATTGCGCGCACACAAACACTCACACACCCACAAGCTGCTGCGAACATGTGCACACATTCACACTTTTACGTACCGGCAGCGTTGTGTGTTTTCAAGGAGAAATGGTGAAGGTGAGGTGCAAACCACACAGCAAGCTAAAGACTCTGAGACAGTGTGTTATTCAGCTTCACTCACAATTGGACTGCAGCAGTTAGTGAACCCTGCAGGCTTTCCCCAGCTAATGTGGTTGACTTTATTTATGGCCAGTGTGCCTCACTTGGGCCAGTCGTGCAGGTGAAACTGTCTATCGCTCTGCATTCAGTTGTCAGTCACATACAGTTACTTTGTACAGAAATGCCACGGGCCATAATCAGCTCCAGCTCGCATCATTTACTGTAGATGTTGTAATAATATGTCAGTCCATGTCATTAACACTCACTGGGCCTAGGGGATACGGGAGGGCAGATTGAATGGCTTACACCTCTGGCTGCTGGCACCCTGTGTGGGTGTGTGTGTGTGTGTGTGTTCCTCTCCCCCGTGTGTTGTGCTGTGATTGTGTGGGTGCGTCAGAGTTTTCATATATAAACGAAACTGTGCAAATTATGCTTTCTTCTCCTGTTTACCACATCCCTTTACATTGTGTTTCTTCTGTACACGTACGTGCTGGTTAACTGACTGACAGACACTGATGTGTGTGCGATTTTACGTTTCTTCTCTCTTTCGTCTATAGCAGCACCTCTTTTGGCAGCTTTGCTGTCAATGTTTGAAAGGTGAAAGTACTGTTAAGGAAAACTTGAATAGCACCATAAGGCTGACTTCCTGTGCTCTCGAGTGCTCAGGTCTTAGCAGTCACTGTGCACCACATACTTACACAAACACACACACACACACCACATCCTGATGTTACTGTAAGCCTGTAGTGTTGTCTCCTAGTGCTACTAAATAAGATATATAATCCACAACTTGTGTTCTAATGACTGTATTACACATTATCTTCTTTCTCACCTTACACCTTTCCTCACCTCTCCCTCCCTCTTTGCTCAGAGAACTCCTGGTGGCATCCTCTCTTCAAATAGCTGTAATCAACACTGATGTTCTCTAAGACCCCTCTCTTCAAGGCATTAATCAGATTGGATTGTACTGCAGTGCCACAGGGGGCCGTTAGAACTGATATTCTTTTGACAAGGACACAGAACAAAGAGATTCTTTGATTGAGAGTGATTGGACTGTAATGGTTAATTGGAGCAATTCCTCATCACGACCTCTGTCTTATTACCACCCTTCTTCTCTTTCCCACCTCTTTTGGCACTGTCTGTCTTTTTCCCCCCTCTTTGGCTGCATTTTCGCCTTAAATCTGAGCTGCATGTGAATAGCGTCACTGTATCATCCTCCCCTTCCCTCCGCTCCCTCTTCCCTCTGTTTTTTCCAAGGTCACCGCAACTCAGTCTAATTCACTTTTCTTTGATGATAAAATCCTGTCCCAACTTTAGCCAAATGTCCGTTTCCCCGTGGAGTTGAGATTTATCTCAATTACTTCTCCACCGGTGTGTCTGCCAGCTTCTAAACATGAGTATCAGAGTGCGAGGTTCACCCAGGGAGAAACAGTAAATCTTTTGATGTCTTCTGAGTATCCATTGGCTATACGGCGGGGCTGTAAATTCCCTTAAAGCAGCACACGGCTTTATAAAAGACAGCAGGAAATCCAGTCCCTGACAAGGAGAATGTGGACTAATCTACCACCCTTTCAATAAATACCTCAAAATGCTTTTAAATAACACATAAACTGGTGTAAATCCTGTCACCAATGTCGAGCAATAACAGCAACGTTTCTTTATTTTCGTACTTGTGTGTGAATGAATAAGACTTTGTTTACTGTTAATGGTAGTTTGGCATCTATTTAGAACCTGTTTGTATAAATATGTGATATGCCGATCCCGAGTATGCGTAATAAGGATGTCATAATACAGGAAAAAAACTAGTGGAAAGTGGGAATTTAGGCTGGAAGTCTGTGAGACCAAGGCAGGCAAAGAAAGAATAATATCCAGGGACAGAGGGAGAGAACAGAAATCAGTATTGAGAGAGAGTCCTGGCTGACTCGTCATGTCCTTGTGCAGGATTTATGAGCTCTAAGATCAGGGACAGGTTTAGCGAGAAAGTGCTAGGAGGAGGAATGGATGGGAAAGTGAAAGGAAAGTAGGAGGAATACGAGGATGGTGTTACAGCAGGGAGAAAGTGCCAAATTTCAGGCCTAAGTGGGCTCAGACTGCACTGTGGGTTGAGATGTCCCTCTTGCATAATAGCAGGTGACAGGAGGAAGAATGGCAAGGCCAAGAGGAAGAGATGGAAGAATAAAAAATGGGCTGAATAGAGAGAAGATGAAAGAAAAACAGAGCCTAAACATTATCCAAGCGCCAGAGGTCAGTGATTTGATTAACACCTGCGAGATACAGGGCAAGACACAGAGAGCGCAACAGCAAACAGAAAGCAAAGGACAAGAAAAAAGCAAAGAGAGGAGGGGGGAAAGAGAGAGTGGAGGAAGATCAGGTTAGGGAGGATGGAGAGCTGGGGAAATGCAAGACGAGGAGTGGAAAGGTGTTGCCGAGGAGGGCTGAGGCTGTGTGGGTGCTGTAATCTGTCTGTGTCAGAGAAATGATGAAGGGGCCAGGAGGGAGAGCTCTGCAGTTCACCTTCTGGCCCCTGGAGGAAACACACTGACCCTGGCCCTCCCCCTTTGCCCACCTCCCTTTTCCACCACCACTCCACCTGCGCGATTTATGACTCACCGGGTCGGTCCAGGGTTGCTCGGTCTGAGGACATTTGTGAATCTAGTTGCGGCGGCAGTGCATCACTTTTTTTAGTGCGCGTCTACGTGCGTGTGCGCGCGTTGGACACAAAGCATGTGTAAAGAAAGCTATTGTATGTCAAGGAGGATGAGACATTAGAGCTACCCGGGGAAAGGGCAGTAATGATTTTTATCCTGGGCTCTCAGAGCGAACAGAGGCACATCTCGAAATAATCCAGCGTGACAGAGTTTGGAAGGAGAAAGACTGACAGAACTAGAAAAGATGACTGAATGATGGGGGAGTAGTTGTACTGCATACTGATGATTTCACTCCACTACCCAATTTAATCACGATAAGCTGAATGTCTCAGTGAGCCCATTAAATCTTAAAAACAAAACAACGACAAAAAAACAACTTGAAACAATTATCTTCTGTTCCAGGAAATTTCCACTGTGTTCTGACATTTTAAAGCTGAACTAATCAATATTCTTTAGATATGAAAGAAATGATTCAGTGACTCTGTGTTCCTGTCAAAGGGGTCACTTTTAGTAAGGAAGCCACACATAACTATTACTGCTCCACTCTTCCCCTCAGCTCCACAGTGTGTTTTAGCATATTTTGTTTATCTTATGACTTTGCAACTTTTTAATGTTTTGGTTCACAAAACTACACTCATCATTTCTGGCTCAAACAGGCAATGGATAGAGCTCTGAGAAGTCACTATGTACAACATGCTGCTTTACCTTAATATTCAGGGGTTACCATCTTAGCAAGAAGGTCCAATTATCAGTCATCAGATGAAGAATATGTGATGCCAGTGCTAGCTAATTAGCTTACAGCAGCATTTTTTGTGGCATTGATGTCACGCTACAGTTATAGCAGGTAAAACAGTGGTTGGAGACCTCAGCACAAACAGAATTGTTGTGAACTTTGTTTTTCCCTTTAAGGACAGGGACGAGGCTTGTGACCATTCACAGTCAGTGGCTGTCTTCAAACCAACTCTGATGCATCAAGACGCTGATAAAACAACAATCAGGCAGAATCAGTCTGCCATCAGTCTCCTATTAGTTTGCACATGAATGTTGGTCATGACTGTTTGTGATAATATGCTGATTAACTGTGAAAACACTATTGCAAAAATGTCATCTGCATACACAGAAATTCACATGAACTACTTACTTTCAGAGTCCAGCCAGAACATCAAACAGAAAATCAGAAACGTATCCATAAATAGTGACATAGTTGCTGCAGAGATTTAACTACAAAGTGGCATAGCTAGCTTTCATATGGAAATATAATCAGAATACAACCAGTTGGCGATTACCTGAGTCAGTTCCCCTATTCTAAATGTCTGTGACGCATAGGAGATGCGTCACAGACATTTAGAAATTGACATCCTGAGTCAGGCTGCAACCAGGTCATGCGTTCAAAAGTGTCGCCCAGAGGTTGAGGGTGTTGCACACTCGCAGTCGGTTGCCGAACACAAAAACAGTCCTGTTTTTAGTGTGTCTGGGTCATTTCATGTGTTGTGCCGTTATTTGGTATTTATTAATGTTAAAATGTCATCTTCACTATTTCATAATAAATATGTTGTCAGAGGATAAAGTTTTGCAGCACTCAGTTCCATTAAGTGCAGAATTTGCCGTGTTAGATTGGTCACAACAGTGTCGAAATTACAGCACGCTGCTAGTAATTACTCGTTCTTTTACCTAGTAAAATTACTCAGTAGTTACATAGTGTACTTCATGGAAATATACTAGTGGTAATATTCAAAGTGAGACAGCAATAAAGAACAAAGTTAGCAACTAGGAGGTTTAAACATAACATTTATCTGCTAAAAAGTCAGATATTTCCCTTATGGAGAAAAAAGAGAGCTGAGTCAACTATGAACTTGGATTCAACCAATGACTCCATTTTTTCTATACCCTTATGTGGTTAAAGAGATGAAATGTTAAAGACAAAATTAAGGAACAGAATCTGCTTATAAGACTCTATGTTGTCATGCTATTTAATGCTTTCTACTGTTTTATAGTCTACTATATTTAAACCGTTTAGTTCTGTCATTGATTGGAAATGCAATAAGTAGGTTTTGTCTCCATGAAGTCCTTGGAGGCCAGTGTGAGATGAAATTATATACACAGCACATAAACATGTTGTGACTTAATGATGCAGAATAAAAAATAAAAATCATTCATAAATGGCACACATGCGCTGGAGATGGCAGGTAGAAATGCTAAAAAAAATGGCTTATTGTCACAGATGCTAAGTGAAAGCAATCGAGTGAGATTGGTGTAGTAAGAGGTGAGGGCTGAGTAGTGGAGTATTATTGAATCAAAGGCCTATTCTCGTTATGAAGATGAGGCGTGGATGAAGGTTGCTCCTCATCCATAACAGATGATTCATAGGCTGCCCTGACCTTTAATACCTGGACTTACCTCTTTTCCTTTCTCTGCTGCAGAACTCCACTGCAAGGAGAGTTCAAGTATATGCTGTTAATAGCAAACGGCGCTGGCAAAGCCTGTGTCCCAAAGCACTCTGCAAATACAAGTGCGCATGTATGCACATGCGGGCATGCGCACGTGTGTTTGAAGTGTGGATGCTCATTTATAAAGCACATTTGCAGAAGCATCAAATGTCAAAAGTTCACTGCGGCACCCTGCTCACATCTAATGTGACAAATAACTTCTTCCTCCAGTTGCATTGTTCTAATCCCTTTAGTGGGCTCTGGAATGGAAATATAATTACATTTCTGTGGTGCAGTGCCTTTGATAAGACAGCCACTTGCTGAGCTGAATGTCTAACTGAGTTGGATGCCTTTCCCAAGCCCTCTCCTCTCTCCACTCTACTTCTCTCCCCTTACTCATCTCCCCTCTTCCTTTCTCTCCTTTAGGTTTTCTCCTTTTCCCTTTTCATTCTCTCACCCCCCACTCGCTTCTCTCTGTCATCTCCAAAAGCTCATTCTGTCTCTCTCTCACCCGCCTAGGTATTGCTGTGGATAAAAGAGGAGTTGTCTACTTCGTTGATGGCACCACCATTCAGAAGATTAATGAGAGGGGTTTGCTCTCCACTGTGATTGGTTCAAACGGACTGATGTCGACGCAGCCGCTAAGCTGCGATTCACGCATGGACATCGGCCAGGTGAGTTAATAATGCGGCAGAGTTTCGATGACCAGCGGAAACAGATTTGCTGTGAATGCTGTTGTTTTAATGATCTGTAGAAAAATAAGCCTGCTTATTAAACAGCAGTGTACACTGCAAAGCTTCTTCTACTGAGAACCTTTATCATTTCTTCAAGGTATGTGTGCTTGTGTGTGTGAAAGAGAGACCAAAGACTGCATAGGTTTGATCTGGCAGCCTTCAGATCACACTGCTAACTTATATCAGGCCTATTAGAGCAAAGGATGAATTATAGATGAGCTACTGGCTCTATAGAGGGATCTCTGCCCACACATAGGGATGTGAGCGCCTGTGTATGTGTGTGTGAATATCAATGTTCAAGCCAGGTGAATTCCCAGAGGGGATATTATGTGTCGTTAAAGGGGCCCGTGCTGCCTCCTGGCTCTTCTCGTTGTTTGTTAGTCATTGTTCAGATCATGTCAAATTCATTCTTTGTTGAATTAAAAAACAAAACAAAAAAACAATGTGTGACCTCAATGTGTCATCTTTGCTCATCATCTCTTGGCTGTTGTAGCAGTTTGCCTACATTCAACTTAGCTTTCTCCTGAAAGTACAAGCTACCAAGCTAGGCTAGCATTTCGGAACTTCTCAGTTTGACAGTTTAGCTCACTAAATCTGCAAGGATACAGATTATTAATACTGGAAATGATTGCTCTTCCTTGTCCTTTATGTTAATGCTATTCCAGCACTGCCGAGTCATCTGCCACTCACCTACACAGCTGTGCCTCGCTAATGTTAGCTGTCTGTAATGAATGGGTTTTATTGTGTTGATTACAAAAAACGGGAAGGGGATGAGTACACAGAGCTACGTCACTGTGTGTTTTAAACCAAAAAGAACTGCTGAACTCCTTGATGGTGTCAAATAAGGCCTAACAATGTTATCCCTCCAGCTGGTTTCAGGTATAGTCAAGTACTCCAAAGTGCAGTTTTGACATCCTCAAGGGTGTCTCCCGCTTTAGCCCTGTGACACCTGCTTTCAGGCTCTGCCTCACACTGTCACGCTGCTCACAGTAATGTCAGGCCAAATAAGAGAAAGCCTCAAAGCCTCTCTTTTCTGAAAAAAAAAAAGGCGTAAACAGGCTTTCTCTGCACACAGGACAACATCTGAATATGAGGCTTTTTTTGTATTTCAGCCACAAGCACAAAAGACAGTTTTCAGTATAGTTCTGTGTAGTTCAGTAGTTTCAAAATAACATAATTCAATAAATAATTGAAAAGGAAGGGGAGGCGTTGAAAATGTTTATCTCAAATATTTTCAGAGAATCAGGAGAAATAGAAATGGGACAAAATCAAAAACTGAGTGGCCGTGATCTTTGGGTTTCCAGGCAGTACGCTAAAAAACACAAATGTGATTTGGGAGAAGAATTCACAGCTCAGGAACAGTTTTTGTTGCTGCCTCCATGATTCGACATCCACTGATGTGACCAATCAGAATCTGAACTTCTAAAGAAGCGAGGGTTCCTCCAATGATTATCATTGTACAGACCAGTGCACATAACATAGGGGCAGCAGGTTTTGAAGCAATGTATGCTGTCATAGTAATGACATTACAACAACAGTGCATTAAAGAAATCCAGGTGCTAGACTAGAGTGCCTGCAGTGTCAAATCCAACACCCAAGTGGAAATATGTGGAGTATTCTAAGGCCACAGACTGTTCAGCAAGTGAAATCCTATATTCAGCAAGAACAGGTAAACACTTTGCTTTCAAAACTGCAGCAACTGATCTCCAAACAGAGAGAGGTGATGCAACACAGTGGGAAGCATGTCCCTACTGCTGTATCTACTTTACTGATATGTTAAACAATGTTACACTTTACAACATCTCCCAATGTTTTTAGCAACTGGATACTCTAAAATAAATACAAAATGAGTGCATTTTTGTACCTTTTGCCTTTTTTTGATAAGACTTTTTTCCTGCAGTACTCGTCTCTCATCAGTACGTATGGTGAGCAGTGTATCATAGCAACACTCTAAATCAATCTCCTACCATTGGTGCTTATAAGCAGAGATACTGCACTGCTCAAATCTCTGGTAATAATATTGGCTTTCTGTTTAAGAGATGTGGAAATGCAAGCTGAAGCTCTCTTAATATATACAAATGAAAAACACAAAGAACTTTAAAAATAAATTTGGATTTCTGTGTGCAGGTCAGCTTCTCAAAGCAATCGCCTGCCGTCACAGCAAAGTTCAATATTGTGTGCAGCAGGGATTTGATGCATGGGACACCGTGAGTCCTGCTTGATGAATCTCCCTATCTTTAAAAATGGAATTTCAGAGTCAACCTTCTAGTCTCTCATTTGACAGGGCCTATAATTGGACATGTCAGTGGCAATTTAACATGATCCATTTATTTACCAATCCGTCCTCGGAGTCATCAATCACCTCATCCTTCAGACGCACCGCGTCGTCTCTGCAGCGGTCGCGGGCGCCTGCGTGCGAGTGAGATGGACAGTCATGTGGGTGGCTGTGCGCTGGTGTAGGTTTGCCTGCCTTTGACCCCCACAGTGTTAGCGGACAGGGTGTGCTATTTGAGCAGGCAGCGATCACGGTTATTGGATGACATTTGGAACAGTGCCGAAGCGAGCCAGTGTGAGTCTTGAATAAACACAGGGAAGGCTCCCTGCCCGCTACTGACCTTTGCATGAGCAGGGAGGGTCAGGAGGCCTAATACTATGTTATTAAGGAGATGTTATTTGTATCACCTGTAACTGACTCTTGTGGGCAGCTGCCACCAAGGACTTCTTTGCTCTTTTGTTCTCGCTTTTTTTTTCTTCACAGAAATATACAATAAGTGTTTGTCATTCCTCAGGTGCGGCTGGAGTGGCCAACAGACCTGGCCATTAACCCACTGGACAACTCCCTGTACATCCTCGACAACAACATCGTCCTGCAGGTAGAGAAATACGCACGACACAAAGCAGAGGCTTGCAAGAGAGGGAAATATACGCCTGCTTCTCATTCATTCATCTGCTTTCTAATGAGACATTGGGACTATATGTAGCAGTGGAAGAGAGGGTAATAAAATATTTTTCACAAATTGCAGTGCTGTCACTTTAGGTGAATTTAGAGTGAGTGAGGCTGCTAACATAAAAGAAAGCAAAAAAAGCACCTTGTTAAAAAAATAACATGCTATCACAGGTCTCTGCAGGAGTTGTTTTTAAGAAAATGTCACTCAGCTTTTTTCTCCAAAATTAATGAATTGCCTGTTTGAGCATGTTCAACAGTAATGAGTCAGGAGATGAGGCAGGAGATGTTTGATACACCGGATCAAAACCAAAGCAATTCAACAGAGTGGCTGACTCTGTTGAATTGATGTAAGTGTCTGTATTGTGCCTCTCTCTTTTATAACAGATAATACGTTGTGGTGTATTTCCTTAGGTGTCAGAAAGTCTGCAGGTGCGGATTGTAGCAGGACGTCCCATCCACTGCCAGGTTCCAGGTATTGACCATCACTTGGTGAGCCGGGCAGCTGTGCGCGCCACCCTGGAGGCAGCTAAAGCCATCGCCCTGTCCCACCTGGGCACGCTGTACATTGCTGAAACTGATGAGAGGCGAATCAACCGCATCCAGCAGGTCACTAAAAATACTTTTGAGGGCACCTGTTAATGATGCATTTATCGCAGTTCTCATGTTGCAAATTTATACTGAAGTTGCAAAAGACCATACTTATCCAGAGTATTAATATACTGCTCAAAAAATGAAAGAAATACTTTGTAATCAGAGTAGAGCATCAAGCTGATTAAACTTCTGGGACATTGATCTGGTCAGATAAATAGCCGAGGGGGTTGTTAATCAGTTTCAGCTGCTTTAGTGTTGATAAAATTAACAACAGGTGCACTAGAGGAGCAACAATGAGACAGCCTCCAAATCAGAAATACTTTTAGAGGTGGAGGCCACTGACATTTTTTTCCCTTCTCATCTTTTCTGGCTTTTTTTCACTACGTTTGTATTTGGCTAGTGTCAGTGTCGCTGCTCATATTCCTCCAGGATGACACATCAATAGGTGTGCTGTGGCTCCCAGCATAGCATCAAGACCATAGAGGAGATTTCAGGAGAGCTGGTCAGAGCTGTAGAAGGTCCTCAACATGTCAGCAAGACCCGAATCTGCTTCTTTGTGCAAAGAGGAACAGGATGAAAAATAACCTCCAGAAGGCCACTGGTGTGAATGTCTCTGACCAAAACATCAGAAACAGACTTGGTCCTTTAGTGAGCCCTGTGCTCACAGTCCAGCACCTTGGACCCTGACTGGCATTTGCCATTGAGTACCAGGATTGGCTGGTCCACCACTGGTGGTCTGTGCTTTTCACAGATGAGAACAGCTTTACCCTGACAGACATGTAAGGGTCTCTACAGACCTCTACAGGCTAGGCATTGGCATCCTTACTGCCATTGGGTGTCAGAATGAAATCCTAGGACCTACTATCAGACCCTGCACTGGTGCAGTGAGTCTTGCGATCCTCCTGGTGCACAACAATGGCCTCGTGTGGCAAGAGTATTCAGGCAGTTCCTGGAGGCTGAAGGAATTGATACCATTGAATGACCCCCTTGCTCGCCTGACCTAAATCGAGTAGAGCACCTCTGGGATATTAAGTTTTAGTCCATCTGACACTGCACCTCAGACTGTCGAGGAGCTCGGTGATGCCCTGGCCCAGATCTGAGACGAGATCCCCCAGGACACCATCCATCGTTTCATTAGGTGCCCTGATGTTGTCAGGCATGCATACAAGCACGTGGGGTCATACAAGCTACAAACTAGAACCATTTGAAATGTAAGCAAAATGGACTAGCCTGCAGCATCATTTTTTCACTTTGATTTTCACGTGTCTTTGAATTCAGCCACTCTGTAGGTTGAGCATTTTCATTTCCATCAAAGGATGTGACATCTTTTCATTCCTAACACATTAACCAGTCCATATTAGTGTAGATCCAGGCTTTTTCCCCATTGATATCTCATGTTTTTGAGCAGTGTATATTCCTCCATATTACCCTGACATTGCAATGCATGCCTCTTGTCTCTTCGCATGAACGTTTTCCACGTCTCTGATGAAAATAACAACAGGAAAAAAGAAACAGCTCAGCTAGAGCTGACACTGGCAATCCATCTGGCCTTGTGACACTAATTTACCTTCACACTTGTTGCATCATGAGTCCCACTGTGAACAGGTTGTTTGCCTAACAGATGCTACACAGCAAGGTAGTGCGTCGAGTCTGTGTCTAGGACGTAGATGCTCAAAATCAGAGGCATTCAAAAAATAATCATGAAATACGGTTTCAGTTTTAGAGAAAAAATAAGTATATATAGTATATTACTTTTTTTCTGTCCATTTGCTCCATTAGGTAGCAGCATGTTGCCACAGCACTGCAGCATTTTGGAACCAACAGCACAAAGGTAGTGCCTGCTGGACTCAATCAATAGCACCTTTGTGGTGTGCAGCAACACGCTGGGTCCATGTGGAGGCAGACAGGAACATATAATACCTCAAATGCCTTTTTATTGGGTACCGACCAGCCATGTTGCAAAGGGCAATGAAAAGACCTTTTTTTTTTCACTGCGTTTGTCACACCTATTTTATGTTTGGCATTTTTAGGCTCCTATTTATCAAGCGTCTCAGTTGGACTCAGACAGGAATGGATCCGTCCATGTTTGTTAAGGTTTCCACGCTTATTCAGCAACAGGTGCCAGACTGACAGTGAATGACACCGCTTTGTAACAACGAGCCGTAAAGTAAAATTAATGATGATTTGTTTAGATGTGTGTGATGACGAGTTGGGATTATCTCAGCAGTTTGTGATGTGCAATCAATCAGTGCATTAAAAAAAAGAACAGCCAGGCAAATACAATGTGATGCAGGAGAAATGAAATACAGAACACTTCAGGTAAATTCGCTGCACACAGATACACCTGACATGATGTTTTAAACTGATTTTAAAAATGATGCGTGAATTAAGTGCTCGGTTTCACTTTCAGTGGTTCGCACCAGCTTGTACTGTTTAGCCAGCAAGTCTTTTTTTAGTGTAATAAGCTCTATTAAATGTGAACGTGCCTTGGCCTTCATACTAAGTATTTAGGCGATGACTTGGCACCGCTGCGGTCTGCGCTCATGGTCCAGGCACGTCTTCCCATCACATAGACTCAGAACATTTGGCCAGGACATCAAGGACCACACATGCATAACCAATATGTGCTTTTTAAATTTTTATCTTGCATAAGTTGCTGTGTTATTTGTTATATTACACTGGAGCATTACAATCAAACTCATTACATGCCACATTTGCTCCGTTGTGCCCGTCTTTATCTGCTTTAAATTAAGGGCAATTTGCAACAACTTTTTATTTTCTGTTTATTGGGCACATGTTTAAAGATGAAGCAATTTGTTGTACTGTGAAGAGGAAACAAGCTGTTTTTTCCCTGTGTGATTAGAACAGTTTGCATGGCGAAACGAATTACACCTTACATATCAGAACATAATAAGCACGACATAAAACATAATCTTGTTCTGAGAAGGCTGAGATGAAGAACAGCACATGATCTGTTTCACCATGTCACTGTTTGTTTACCGAAAGTCAAAATGCAGAAGCAGTGTGTGAAAAACCTAAACACACCCCGTGATTCAGTACCCTGTAAAACCGCCTGTGGCAGTAATAAATGGAGTTAACCGTTTTCTCGACGACCTTATCAGTCTCTCGCTTCGTTGTGGAGGAATTTTGGCTCTCGCGTCTTTACAGCGTCGCTTCAGTTCATTGAGGTTTGTGGTTCGTTTGTGCACAGCTCTCTTTTGATCATCGTTCTGATGCTTTACCCAATTACTGCCAGGCTTTAGGTGTCAGACAGATGGCTTCTAGAATACGTTGGCACTCTACTTTGGGCTCAATGATTGCAAGGTGCAAGACGAGCTCAAATCATCACCCCTCCACCACCGTGCTTGACGGTTGATATGAGGTGTTTGTGCTTACATGTTGAGTTCGGTTTTTGCTAAATCTGCGCTGTGCATCGTGGACAAACAGCTCCACTTTGTTTCAGAAGTCTTGCGGTTCGTTCAGATGCAGCTTTTCAAATATGAATCATGCTGCCATCTTATTTTTAGAGAGAAGAGGGTCTCCCCTGACATCCTTCCATACTTTTTCAGTCTATTTCTAATTGTGCTGTCATGAACTTTAACATTTAGCTTGCTGATTTAGGTCTGTGGACTCTAAGATGTAGGTTTTGGGTGTTTTTATGGTTTCTCTGAGCAATGCATAGACTGACCTTAGGGTGAATTTGCTGGGACTTCCACTCTTGTGAAGATTAGCACCTGTCTTGAATGTTTTCCCTTTGTGACTCTTTCTATCTGATTGATGGGAAGCAACGGGTTGTTCTTCCTCCAGACCAGCAAACTGCCAAAGCTTCTGCTTTCATAGAGGTGCTCACACTTGCTGATGATAAATGAACAAAGTGAATTTGATTAGCAGCACATGGCTGCTACTTACCCTCTAATTCTTATTGAAGCTGTGCGTAAACGTGTACTGTTTCCTCACTCACTGCTTCTAAATTTGGCTTAAATTAACACTGACATAATATATTGTGTTGTTATTCATCTGTGGTTGTATCTACCTGCTTTTATTATGTCCTGATCCGTAAAACCTTAGATTCGAGTATTTTATAGGTCAAGGTGATGAAATTCTGCTTCTAAACCTAAAATTAGGAGTAAGGTTTTCTCTACTCTCAGATGATGGATGAATGGAGATTTTGGAAAGTAGTTTTGCGGGAATTGTGCTTATTTACTTGTTTTTTTCCCCAGACACTGGAAACATGGGGTTTTCTGGGTTTGGCAATGCAAAGAAACGAGCTGCAGTAGGGAACAGCTTTATAATAAACACCTCAGATAAACTTTCCCCGTGGAATCATAAAATTGATAAAAGCAAGTCTTCATCAAACATATCATCTTCGACAATTATCTTCCAACAATGCACGGTCCTCTCGGGCTAGTTAAGCAGCATCGGCCTCCCAAGATTAATCAAAATCAAGCTGTTGTTGCAACAGTTTTCACCTCCATTTGCAGCTCGCCTCCCATTAGGACAATCAGCTTAATTTGTTTGGAGAGCGAGACTTAATGTTCCAAAGATCTGTCAATCAGTCAGCAAGGGAATAGTGTCATACATCGAAGATGCATAATGCCTTTGTTTGTCTAAACTTCACGGAGAGGCATCAAAGATATCATCGGTGATGTTTTTGGCTAAAGGAACAGCGGATACACGCAAAGCGATATTGTAACTCAGCGCAGGTTTTTATATGAAATGCCATCATTATCTTATTTGCCAGAGAGATGAGACATCACAAAGGCTGTTGTGGAACATTA
This sequence comes from Neolamprologus brichardi, assembly GCF_056152115.1. Taxonomy (NCBI): domain Eukaryota; kingdom Metazoa; phylum Chordata; class Actinopteri; order Cichliformes; family Cichlidae; genus Neolamprologus; species Neolamprologus brichardi. Next base: position 19,731,722 of record NC_142105.1, on the reverse strand, counting down.
CCTTTCTGTTTAACAGTGGCCTCCTGCAGCACGTTGTGACATGTCGCTTTTTGAAAACTCCACAGGTGTCAACCAACGGCGAGATATCGATTATCTCCGGAGCCCCCACGGACTGCGATTGCAAGATAGACCCCAACTGCGACTGCTTCTCTGGTGGGTCACCAGGCACACATACGCACACTTGTTATGTGAGAAGTGCAGGATTAAGTAATGTGAACGTATTAGATTATGCTTAATAGGATTAGAGCGCTACAAAACATGCAAAAGCATTTGAGAATTAATTCTGGTGGCATCATACTCGGCCTGCTTTAGAAGTATTTTTAGAGGAAACAAAAACTGGAGCATTGTGAAGCTCAGAGGATTTGATTTAGTCTGTATATCTTGATATTGAGTGGGTAAATCTGGCTGCCCCGTGCGTCCCTGCTGGACAATAATTTGATTAGCACTTTCCCTCCCCGACTTATTAAAGTCAGCTGGAATCTTAGTGTTTAGGAAGAGCCGCTTCGACTCTCCTTGAAAAACAATAAAAAATATGACAATGACTTTTATAGAAATGATGACAATACCCAGGAAAGAAAAGACCGCCTATAACATCAGGCTGGAGAATTAAGAGAACGACTTGACTGTGAGCGTTTGTGTGTTGGCTAAACAGAAAGTGGATGCTTGTGTGTGTGTGGGTCGATGTATTTATATTTGTATTCATAGGAAGGCTTCTTCTTTGTGGAGACCTCCAGCTAAATTCAGTAGCAACCAGCTCAGGAGAAACCTTTCAAATCCATTCAAATTACAGCTGGTGAAAGAAAATGCTCACTTCCACACGCCGAATGTTTTAACTGGTTGCTGTATCATGGTTGGGCACCTGAAATGCAATAAAAGGAAGAGGAAAAGGACCCAACAAATAAGCAGATGTTCTTTTGACAGTTAGGCCGTGCTTTCATTGTAAGTGTCAGCGGATGTGATTTTATCATTTAATTCTGCTCATAAAAATCAGTCTCTTTTCTATTCAAAATGGAGGGAAGTGTCTCTCCCATGCCACAAGCCAATGGGCTGTAACCATCCCTATTCCTTGAGTTGTACTTTGCATATTTTCAATCATGTCTCGCTGTTAACAGATGATTACTCTCTTCAGAGGCTTTCCGTTTCCATCCCTTCGCCGTAAACACTCACACAGTGTCTTTGAACGCGGACACGTATGCAAGCGCACACCCGCCGATACTAACGGATGCGAGCCTGTGCGCGGTCACCCACAAAAGCATACACACATAATGCGCATGCTGTCGCGAGATAAACTGCCACCCTGCTGTCTGCACAGACCCATCAGAGGCCCCAAGCCTACTGCTGACAACATCTAAAGGGCTTCACCCAGCTGTTATCCTGCTGTGCAACCAAAGACATCTGGATGCATTCAGTCGCCTACTACCACCGTCTGATAAGACAGAGGTCACTATCAAGGTGGTCATATCCACTCCACTGGGAAGTTACCATATCCCAATAGGTCCACGTCCTGAGCCAAACTGATAACCGCTTAAGCGGCACCATGGGATCCTCGTATTTTGCCAACCTGCGTGTGGACTGGTTGTGACTTCTCGCTTTCGCTGGAGAACAAATTGTATTTCTCAGTGTGGTTAGAACTGATGCTGTTTTGAATTATGCTATTTTAGTGATAAAGAGCTTTTCTTGTCCTTACCGAAATGACGAGTTCCCGTTTTTCCTATCAGGAGATGGAGGCTACGCCCGTGACGCTCGTCTCAAAGCCCCGTCCTCTCTGGCAGTGGCTCCCAATGGCACCCTGTATATTGCTGATCTGGGCAATATCCGGATCAGAGCTGTAAGCCCCAACCAGCCCCAGCCCAGCCCAGCCGGACTGGTGGAAATCAGCTCACCTCTGGACCAGGAGCTCTATCTCTTTAGCCAGGTTCTTATCACAATGCCTAATGTGTGTGTTTGCATGTAAAATATTTGGGTACCAGCAAATTGTCTTTTTAATTCATAATTTATTAGCAAATTTAACAGATTGACTAACTCAAGTGTTTACTTGGATTTGCACATTGCTAAATTAAAACGGATTAAGCCACGCAAGCTCATTTGTACACACAAATTAGTCTGAGATAATTAGTTATTAATAATTGACACACAGTAACTGCTAGTTGGGCCTGTTAGGAAGGTAGCTAACTGAACCAGCTAACAAAGCTAGCATTAGCTTTCTAATATGACCCATTTAGAGAAAAATAAAGAATAAATGCTAAAAAACTGGCTAAACTTTAATAACTTGGGATGATTTTGGATTGCATTTCACAAAAATAATATTCCTCACTTCCCAGTCTCGTTCTAATAGCTTTGAATGATTGAATGATCAAATAATGTCAGCTAGGTTAGCCTAATCCAATCAGGGTGTTTACTGGCTCAGAGTGGGCTTTTGTGGGTGACTAAGCACGACAGTAAGCATGATCGATGCACACAAGATAGTGAGCCTATTGCCTTATGTTGCAAAAATCTGGCCTTTCCTGTTATTTCTGATCATTTAATAAACAAAACGGTTCATTCTGCCTGAGAAAATGAAACTCTTATTTCAAAAAATGATTTTAAAATTTCATACAGACAACAGTTATTCATTACATATTCTAAGCTCTAAAATGAACGTGTTTCTTCATCTTTAAATATATAATTTAAAGAAATAAACCCCATAATTTACAGTAGTTATGGTTAATGTGTGTGTACCTTTCTGTTTATATATACTTCATTGTTTTTGGAATCATTTTGTTTTATTGATGCAACAAAATTAGCAAATCACTAGTCTGAGAGTACAGAGTACCTAATAGTTTCTAAATTTACAGGTTTTGTCATTTGCAGAAGCTGAACCCTCAACAGTGTCTCTCTCTCCCTCTGATAGAATGGTTCCCACCTGTACACCAAACACCTGATCACAGGTCACTACCTGTACAACTTCTCTTACGGCACAGACGGCCAGTTGTCGGGGGTGATGAGCCGCGACGGCCGCAGCCTCCAGGTGAGGAGGGATGCTCACGGAGTGCCTCTCTGGCTGGCTCTACCTGGCGGACAGGTGTACTGGCTGTCCCTTAGCAACAGTGGCACGCTGAGGAAGGTGTCCGCCCAAGGCCACGACATCGCCCACATCACTTACCATGGCAACACAGGTCTCCTAGCAACCAAAAGTGATGAGAACAGTTGGACCACTGTGTATGAGTGAGTTTGCGGTTTATTTATAAAGCTTATCTGCTTATTGCGATCTTCTTTCTGTCTGTCCCCGCTCTTTCTCTCTTCTCCTTCCTTCCTGTTCTCGCTTTGTTGCTTGACTCTGAATGTTTGAGCTAACACTGCATTGCATGAATGTGTATTCATATGACAAGGTTTACATTAGGGGTATGAAATATGAGTGCCATCTGGTGGTTACTTCTGCATCAACAAAGCTGGAGAAGGCCTGGGGTGGGATTGGGCGGTGTGACTTTTTTTTTTCTTTCTTCTTTTTAGTCTTTGCTTAAAGTGACTGATTAGCTGAAGGACGTCTGCTGCAACTCTTTGAACACATGCGTGTTTAGTATTGCACATATAGTACAGGCAGAAAAACACATCTGTCTGAATTATTCACCACTGCCTAGCCGGTCTCTGTCTCAGATTCCACAGCTGGATAATTACACATATAAATCATAGTTGACACTCACTGCGAGCTCATGCTAGCGCACGGGAGCATGCATATGTGTGCCTGCGTGCTTTTTGCGGGCTTGGCTGTGTTCATTTGCCTGCGAGCGATGGATTTCTGCGCGTGTTTGTGCATGTGTGTGCGCGCGTCTGTGTGTATTTGTTTGCTTATTGCCTTTGTGTTTATTCTCCAAGGTACAACAGCGAGGGTCGAGTGACCAACATCACCTTACCGACGGCGGAGGTGAGCGGTTTCCATGGCAACCTGGAGCGCTGGTCTCGGGTGGAGGTTGAAGCGTCCAACCGTGAGAACTTTGTCACCAGCACAAACTTGTCTGCCAGCGACACCATCTACATGTTCAGACAAGGTGCAGCATCACAATGAGTTCTGCGCTTTTGCCTTTTAAATTTCTCACAGCTCATTATTCAGACTGTTTATGCATCGCAGCCACAGGTGTATTGGTTTTATGTATTTACTTGTTGATACAGAGAAAAGATTACAGCTTCCGAACCGTGCATCTACCCTCAGCTTCTATAACCAGCAACTAGCCACAAGGCTATTTATGAGTCATGTGAAGAGGCACTAAACCATACACCACATACTCTGTAGAGGGCAGGGTGTAAGGTTACAGCGATGTTTAAACATTTATGCCGGCAAACGTGGCTGTTATTCTGGTTTAAGTCAGAAACTCTGACCTGCGTTTCTCTCATTTTTCATCGCTGGAGATTCACAGCTTTAAGTAAGCATTTATCCGCTTCTATAAATAATTTCACATACAGATCTGATGCAACCTCTTTACATAACCGGACGAATGGGCAGCGGGGGGGAGAAACGGTGCTTTATTTACACAAAACATGCTACATTTGACTGACTCGTGAAATGCCTTAACAACTGCTGGGGCAAAGCAGAAAAAAATGGAAAAGAGGGCAGAGATGAGAAGAGGAGAAAATGAGAGTGGAGTGAAGAAGCCACTCATGGGAGCAGTTTCTTCTCATGTCATCCCTTTAATTGCTTTCTTGCAGTTGTCACACTGACAGGACTGCAGGGAGGGAAAATCTGCGCCAACTCGCACGCGCTCAGTCACAGACGCGCGCGCACAAACACATGCATGTACGCCACGCTACAGTGTGACAGAGCTGCCAGGGAAAAAAGTTGAAATGACCCACTATTTTTCGAGCACCACCTCTTTCCCCACCGCCCACAATTTCACCGTGTCCTCGCCTGCCTCTGAGGCAACAATAACCATATGTACAGAATAGTTTTTTTTACGGCGGCGGATGGAATAGAAGTTACTATACGGTTTATTAGCCGCGTTAAATTTTATGGTTAAAATATCGTTTTATGGTTATTTTCACCCCTCTTTTTCTAAATTTTTGTATTAATTGTGTTTTAAACATGAGACAAAGCCATCTTGGCATGTGTGAAAGTGTGTGGAAGCCTAACTCTGAGGAGGGCAGAAATGAAAGAGCAGTTTCTGAGAATGCTTTGCAATGTGTGAAAAGCTGCTATACCCCACCTTCCTCTCCTTCTTTCTCTCTCTGTCCTCTCTTTCTCCTTTCATTGCCCCCCCCCCCTCTCTCACTCTCTCATTATCTGTCTCCTGCGTTCCTCCTTTCTAAAGATGTAATAGCTGATGCAGTACAATGCTAATGTTGCAGAGAGCTTAAAAAAAAACACTCAGCACAGTGATTTAAGCAATTAATTCAAATAAAACGCACACACAAAGAGCCAGACATCGCATTCATGCAGCCCGCTTCTCACAGATTTCCTCTCAAGGCTGATTTTTTTTCTTCTTTTTGACATACACTGACTGATGTTTTCTTCACACTTCTTTTTTCTCATCTGTTGTTGCATATTTGCATCTCTGTGCACTTGTGGTTTTTTTGTGTGTGTGTCTGACCCACCCACGACAAACGGTCGACCCTCGACACCCACCCTCCCCCCCTTCCACATCCCCACAATTCACACTTACGCTCGCACTTTCCCACTCCAGATCACTCTCAGAGCTCGTACAGAGTCAGCGCCGACGGGTCGTTTCTGGTGACGCTGGCCAGCGGGATGGAGCTGTCGCTAAGCACTGAGCCCCTCCTCCCGGGGGGCGTCGGGGGTGGAGTCAGTCCCACGGCCAGCCGCTGCAACATCAGCTTGCCTGGAGACCACGCCCCGAGCCTGATAGAGTGGAGGCAGAGGAAGGAGCAGAGCAAGACTAACTACAGCACTTACGAACGCAGGCTCAGGGTAAAACACTAAATCATCAGCCTGTTATTACGCCAACTGTGATAGTATATAAAACACAATCCTGCGGCATCAGTGCTGTTCAAAGGCATTGGGAATTAACAGGAGGATGCACGCAACTAGCCGAATATCCCAGAATCGCATATGAATTGATCAAATAAGCAGCCCGGCAACATTTTAGGAGTACACGGGGTTAAGCTGTGCAATTTGACATTTAACCAGGGGGACAAAAAGTGTCACTTTTAAGTGCTAAGTGTTGTGCAACCCGGTAGATTTTGAGCGATTGATGATGTCAGCGGAGGTGATAATAGGTCAAATGACTCGTAACCTGTTAGCTGTACTTTCCACACGCACAGGCTGCAACACCTCTGCAGTGGTGATGAAAGCACAAACAGGAGATTTCCTGAGAAAAGGGCATTTATGTTACGTGCAGCAATTAATTAGCATTCCCCGGGAAACAGTTCTCTCACTTGTTCGCCAGGCAGCTTATTGTTTATAAATGCAGACCAGGGTTTGCTGGAAATGTCACAATTAATTCATCTGGACTAATGAAATCTTTGCTGCTCTCAGACATGCCACTTCATTCCTATATTTGCATGTCTGCGGCTTCAATCACCATTTATGATGATTTTAATGCTGTTAAAAGCTTCTGTTTGTGTTCTTGCCACTAGCTGACATTTAACTGCTTTGCTTTCCAGGCACATAACAGGAACCTGCTGTCCATAGACTTTGATCAAAGCACCAGAGTTGGGAAGATATACGATGACCACAGGAAGTTCACCCTCCACATTCAGTATGACCAGCTGGGCCGGCCTGTCGTGTGGTCACCCAGCAGCAAATACACTGAAGTAAACATCAGTTATTCAGGTGGAGGACTGCTTTCAGCCATCCACCGCGGAGAATGGTCCGAGCGGCTGGAGTACGAGAGTGACAGGGTGACGTCCAGAACCTGGGTCAACGGCAAGATCTGGAGCTACACGTACGCAGACAGAGTGAGTAGAAAGTTTGAAGCGAACGTGACAGACAGCTTGTGATGAGGTCCTGCTGAGATTTGTTTTCAGGGCTCCTGTCGCCGTTTTCTTCTTGCCTTTGCTGCTTGCAGAAATCTAACACATCTTCTCCACTTACGTTTCCTTCTTGGTGCAGCTATCCGAAACCGGCGCTGAGATTAAAGGCGAACCAAAAAAAAGCGCCTCAGTTGTGGGAAACGAAAGTAAAGAAGTGAAAGCATATTAAAATCAGTAACAGGTGCTATATTACCAAGCATCTTTTTAATGTGTTTCCCTCAGTTTGAGGGGCTTTCCATTTAGGTTATGAACATCAGTTTGCAGAGCGAATATTAGATCTGCCATAAGTTTAATGGTTGGGCAGACCTTTTAAACTTGGCCTTGTGTCTTCATGACTGCAACAGCGCGCACAGTCGAGAGATGTAAAGGCAGACGGTGTGTTCTTTCTGATCGATTGCATAACTCCAGCATGTTTCAAGGTTCGGCAAATAGATTTTCTCAAAAGAAAACAGCAGTAAAGTCTTTGCAGTAAACACTCGTCATCCTCTGGCAGATGTTATATTCGCTATAAGGAAATTTTCTAGTCAAAGACAGTGTGTGTGACTAAGCTGAGAGCTACCAGAAGGTATAATTTCCGCCCTTGAAATTAATTGAAATATTTAATGACATGATATTCAGTCTGAAATATATTTAGTGTCAAGGATTTTGGTCTAAGACAAAATTAGAGTGAAAATGAGCTTATATTACAGAACCATCTAGAAATTAATACCACCTTCATGTATTATTAACACATTAATATCATACCTTACAGTTGAATAAAGACATTAAAGAGAACATTGTTTTAGTGCAGCTGAAACTGTGTGAATAGCTACGGAGATTTTTAAGGGGGGGGAGCAGCTGTAAACAAAAACGCTGCTGTCTGAAAACCAATTATGGTTTTTCTTTTTTCTCGTTTTGTTTTTTCGACACGTACGTCTGATAATTAAATAGCTTTCAGTGAATAACCGAAGCGGTCTCAAACTAAAACCAAGGTTGTTTTTGAAGAGCCGATTTTTTTTTTATTGAGGAGAAAGTTTTAATCCAGTGACATTGGAATTTAAAAAAAGAGAGTGCAAAAGACAGAAAACGAGAAAGCCGTGAAACCACAGAGCTGCAGTGTGTTGGAACTGTCTGTGAATATCTCTATGTGTTCTTACAGTCCATCATGCTGCTCCTGCACAGCCAGCGGCGCTACGTCTTTGAATACGACCAAACGGATCGTCTGGTCGCGGTGACCATGCCCAGCATGGTGAAGCACACCCTGCAGTCGCTGCTGTCCATCGGCTACTACAGAAACATATACGCCCCACCCGACAGCCAAGCCTCCTTCATCCAGGACTACACCCTGGACGGGCGCCTGCTGAGGACTCAGTACTTGGGAACTGGGCGCAGAGTCATCTACAGGTGTGGCACATCGCTGTTTTAGCTCCGTACAAAGACATAACACTGATCGTCTTGATGAAGGTGATATAATTAAAGCGCAATCTTAAAATTTAAAAGCCCAATTACGCCAACTAAAGCGGACACTAGAATGCGCGGCACACATCCATCCATCCTTGCAGAATCACACTGATTGGACCGATTAAAGGTCACACCTTTTTTTATCGTCGCACTTTGTCAGACAAACTGATCTGATTTTGATGAAAGTCGAAGGACTGATTCAGGCAGCGTTCTGGCATTTAACATTTTTAATACTCGTTGCCTGGATGAGGATACTGTAATAAATGGTCCCATTTTCAAGATTTGAAAGGCTGTAAGTGCCGCAGCAGCTGGTCTGCTTCCAATGAAATGTTGAAGGATGGTGCAACTTAGCGACCCAAAGGGATCCGTGTATTATTAATGTGGCATAGCATGTTTACTTACATTGAAGATTAAATGCATCCTAGTGTGCTTTAAAAAGAAGGTACTTTTATTTTAACATAACTTACTTATCGATCATCTATTCAACAATGCGTTTTTTTCCCCCGTCAGGTACACAGCTGCGGCTCGCCTCTCGGAGGTGGTTTATGACTCCACCCTGGTGACCTTCACTTATGACGAGGCCTCTGGAACAGTCAAGACCATTCATCTCACCCACAATGGCTTCATAAGCTCCATACGATACAGGCAGACAGGTACGTACAGTACACACATGTGCTAAAAGCAGCCAACAGAAACACATTTTAGATATTCACAACGTGCAAAAGGATCATAAATCAATCCTGTGAGCAAAATTTTAAAGTCTATATAAGTGATTGTGCACGGCGTGCCAGATTTGAGGAGTGATGTCAAATTCAGTAGTCTGGCTTTGAGTCAGACGTCGTGCTATTTCATCTGTGACTGATGCAGCCACAGTTAGAAGTTTCAGTAGGGCAAGGCATGTTCAAGTGGAAGAGACTGTGGTCTACCACAGCTGTAAATTCAAGACCACCCCCCGGGCTCTTACCCACGTCGTCTCTTCCCCACCTCCGCAAAAAGGCTTCCTGATCAAAGCAAACAAATGAATGTTTGAATGCAAAATTATATGCGGTGAGCTAGGTGTGGACATACTGCATTTGTTGTTGCATGCCTGAACACTAAAAGTAGCACTTTGCTGGGTTCATATTCGCTCTCATAGAGAAGGCAGGAAATCAAAAAACCATAGCTGAACTTAATATAACTAAACAATGCTTTCAGTGCTGAAGGAGAAAATGAGTGAGACAAGGCGTTTTCTAAAAGGCGGCGCTATCGACGATGGCACGCCATCGCTGCAGCTGCAGATATAGCATGTTAGGATACGGCCATTGTTAATACAGTTGAGCAGTCCCCTTAAGTTCCATAGTCGGTCCAGGGTCATGGAAAGTGCTCTCATCTCTGCTGCCGGTTCACTTCCCATAGCTTTGTGATTGGCTCGCTACCATCAGTTGTCACTAATCTGCGCGGCGCAGCTGTGTGTGAGTGTGTGTGTGTGTTTATCGCTTTGCCCTCACTGTGAATAGACTCTCACCTTCCTTTAACTGATCTCATTTCAGCAGAACAAACGGAGCCTTGGAGAGAGGAGAGATAGTGGTAATTGTCCCTTGAGAGGAGACAAGGAAAAGTGTGGCACCGGAAAAAGAAAGATGGGGATATAGAGTGGTGGGCGAGGGAAGGGAAAAGGAACAGAAAGGGAGAAGGGGGAACGATGACAGCTGGGGGAAAATGACAGCTAGAAGAGCGAGACGAACAGACTGCAAGTTCCCCAGGGCTGCGGAAAAGCCTCCACCTCGCTCTCAGTACTTCTGCCATTTTCCCATTAGCGAAGGTTTAGAATCAACATTCCACAGAAAATAAAAATAGAAAGATGTAACACTGATCCAGCTCTCTACAGTCTCCAAAGCTAGGCACTTAGTCATTTTAACTGCAATCAGAGTCATCTCAAATCGCAGCGTAATGGTCTTTCATTAGCAGTCCCTTTTTTTCCAAACAGAGGCCTGGCTGCAGAAGCTCGGAGCAGATGTGATGAATGGTGTTGTTAAAGTTGATGCTCTGACATTAAGCAGCACATTGGCCCATCATGGCTATTGTCTTTAGATTTCATTATCTCTCCATATTAAAGGTCACCACAGGAAATACCATAGAGGTGTGGGGATAGTTAAGATGGAATGGATTGCGCAGTGTGTGTCTCTGTTAATGACGGCGAATTAGGCCTTGATTTGAATTAATTAGGCAGGGTTATGCGGGCGGTGTGACATCCACTTGTAAGGGCTGTATGTGTGCTGTGTGTACACTTCATGTGCCTGTATATTTCTGTAAACGCTGTTAAGGGGGTTCTAATGTAAATCTGCTCCGGTTCCTCTGCGTAGGTCCCCTGACAAGTCGGCAGATTTTCCGCTTCAGCGAAGAAGGCTTGGTCAACGCCAGATTTGACTACAGCTACAACAACTTTCGAGTCACTAGCATGCAGGCCGTCATCAATGAGACCCCTCTGCCCATTGACCTGTACCGCTATGTTGATGTGTCGGGGCGGGTCGAGCAGTTTGGCAAGTTCAGCGTCATCTTCTACGATCTCAACCAGGTAGGAAGTCACACCAGTGTTTTAGCGTCTTTCAGCTCATTGTTTTGGCCTGTGTTTTAGTCAATTTAGTTTCCGGTCAGTCAGCTGGTTTTACTTGTGGGTCTATCAAATCTAGCCCTGACAACACTGGCAGGCTTATGAATGTAGCATGTAGCAGCTAAAGAGTCAGATATTTCACATGGGTGTCTGTGAACATCCAAACAGACCCAAAGGAGAGTGAAATAATTAAACTTGTACAATTTGTTGCAATTTTGTTTCCAGAGCGTGCTGCATGTGTAAACAAGCAACTTTTTAGCCCACGAGTTTGGTGTGACACTTTCATGGACTCTTATGGACTCAATATGTGTTTGTCTAGGTGATCACCACCCATCTGATGAAGCACACCAAGGTATTCAACTCCTACGGCCAGGTGGTGGAGGTCCAATATGAAATCCTCAAGTCCATCGCCTACTGGATGACCATTCAGTACGACTCGTCTGGACGTACAACCACCTGCGACATCAGAGTGGGCGTGGACAGCAATGTGACCCGTTACACTTACGAGTATGATGCAGACAGCCAGCTGCAAAGCGCCTCAGTCAACGAGCGGCCTCAGTGGCGTTATAGTTACGACCTGAATGGGAACATTAATCTACTTAGCCACGGAACCAGTGCAAGGTATGTTGGCACACAAACCAATTTACTGTACAGAAAGCATTGAATGTAAAAGAAATTGCCTGTTTGTTATTAATAAATTGATAATTCAGATCAGCTCAGAAATCGTTATTATCCATTGCAAAGCAGTGGATAAATATCTTAAGCGTGGCTCTCAGAGGAAACCAATAAAATAGCAAAATAAGACATTGTTTATTTACACACGTGTAAATAATTGTCATATAGCAGTATTAACAGTATTGGCTCTGGCTGCAGGGACATTATAGCAGTGGTCTGATAGGAGGAGTTGGAATGAGTGGGTGTGAGAGGCGTGCATGATAGTGCTGACTTTACATTTAACGGCCTTGGTGTGGAGATCTATCACAGTCGACAGTGACGGTGATGCTGTTTAACCATTTAATGACTCATAACAGTTTTGATTTGTTTTAAGCAGAAGGAAAGGTGTTTGAGGATGTGATGTCTGTAGGTGAGAACCGAGTCAATGAGAGACTTACAGGCAATTTTTTGTTTACATTAAACGATAGTTATGGAACTGGAAACTGTTTTTCAGCCCATCAACTGTAACCTTTGTTATGTCACCTTTGTTACGCTGTCTAATAGGGGATATCTGTTGTCATTAACACCTTTGTTATGCACTGAGATCTTGCTGGTGCTTCCCCGCTGCCTCCAGTTTTTCACATTTGCTCATGAGTTTGCAGAAAGGCCACAGAACAGAACCTGAACGGCAGATGAGACTGAGCGCAGTCAGACCGGGTGAACTATTAAACGGCTGAGACAAACTTTTACACAGATTTGGCACCAGAATCCCGGTTACGTTGTGGTTACATTTGTTGCATACTAATATGATTTTTTGAGCAGTTGCCAACAAAACTGATGCACAGTTGTAGTTGTGTACAGCATGCGGTAAATATCACTCAGGGTCTGATGTTTGTTTTCAGGCTCACGCCGCTGCGCTACGACCAGAGGGACCGCATCACGCATCTCGGCGAGCTGCAGTACGGCGTGGACGACGACGGCTTCCTCCGCCAGCGAGCAAACGACCTGTTTGACTACAATTCCAACGGCCTGCTGACCCGCGTCTTCAACCGCGTGACCGAGCGCACCGTGTGGTACCGCTACGACGGACTGGGCCGCCGCGTGGCCACCAAGAGCAGCCAGGGCGAGCAGCTGCAGTTCTTTTATGCCGATCTGTCACACCCTACCAGGGTCAGCCACTTGTACAACCACAGCAGCAATCTGATCACGTCGCTGTACTATGACCTCCAGGGTCACCTTATCGCCATGGAGCTGAGCAGCGGAGAGGAGTACTATGTAGCCTGCGACAGCGTGGGGAGCCCGAGGGCGGTTTTCTCTAGCAAGGGGCGGCTCGTCAAAGAGATTCTCTACACCCCCTACGGAGAGGTTTACCAGGACACCAACCCAGACTTCCAGCTTGTCATCGGCTTCCACGGAGGCTTGTACGATCCTTTCACGAGACTCGTCCACCTGGGAAGGCGGGACTATGACACGCTAGCGGGCCGATGGACTTCACCGAATCACGAACTGTGGGGGGAGCTGAGCAAGGAGCCGAAGCCTTTTAACCTGTACGCGTTCAAAAACAACTGCCCGGTTGGGAGGGTGGAGGAGGTGACGCAGTTTACAACAGGTGAGCGTCACACATGCGCAGACACACTCACGCACACTGCTGCCAAGTCAAAAGCAAATAACTGACTGACTGACAGAAACTAAGTGATACAGAAAGATAGATCACTCAGTGACACCTACTCCTATACGCGCACCTACAGGGGAAACATCTGCCATAAAGAATGAGTGAATGGGCCACATAGCTAACCACAGGTGTGCTGGGTGTCAGAGACGTGAAGCTGTGACAGACAGGATTTACTGGCAACAGAAAGGACAGCCATGCCTCTGATCACATTGTTCTTTAACACAGCCGGTTGTGTTTTCTTCCCTCTGCCTGTCAAGAACATACTGTTTCCCCGAGAGACAAAATAGAAACTGAAACGAGGGAAAGAGATGGGATAGGAGAGTAGAAGATGAATACAGGATGTCAGCAGGGGCGTCTGTCCTTCTGCTTAATAGAACATTCATTTGGCCTGTCACGTTTCCCTGCAGCGGGATTGTTTGTTACACAAGGAGTGTGTTTGTGGGACACACGGGCACACCAGCAGACCCGTCTCTGCCGCACGCTGCACTCATGCATTGTGTGGTTTCCCATACGAGGTGTTGTTTTCCCTGCCCTCATGACTGTCTGTTTGCTTTGCAGTATACACATTAAATTCTAAACTTTCTCCCTCCGTGCAATTTTCTTTCTTCCTGTCCAGACATCGGTAGCTGGCTGCAGCTGTTTGGCTTTCAACTTCATAACGTGGTCCCCGGTTTCCCAAAGCCTGAGGTGGGAAGAATGGAACAAACATACGAACTGATGAAGGCGCCGACCAAGATGCAGGACTGGGACTCCAGCAAGGTGAGCATCACACCGCTGCTAGATTCTTTCATATCTAACACTGTGTGCCTGTGGTAATGCTTTGTATATTTAAACTATATGTATAACATTTTTTCAAATGTATTAGGGTCTTTAATGTGACTGCGAAACAATATTTTTCATGAAGATATGTCACATATATATATATATATATATATATATATATATATATATATATACATATATATATATATATATATATATATATATATATATATATATATATATATACATATATATATATATATATATATACATATATATATATATATATGATGTGTGTGTGTTTGTGTGAGACAGCCTATGTCAGTGCTTGTGATTAACACTTTGATAATTACTCATACTTATTTGATATTATCTCATTCGTTTAACACTTTGGGTCTTCGTGTGAGATCAGACTGAGAGTCCTCCGCAGAAGCATGAAAACTCAAATTACCTGCTAATTATCTGCCATTTTTATGACCTTAGTGATTCTTCGTAATCGCCTATATGGATGAAAATCAACACTGAGTTGATTATTATGAGAATATTCTCCAGAATGAGTACGAGTAATGAAATGATTAGTTGATTTACTAATTAGTTCATAGACTGATTGTCGTTAAGGTAAATTGGCACGAGCGTTTGAGGGTCCCAGTGTCTCTGTTTTATAGCGTTGTGCACAGCGTGGTAAGGCCACAGCCACCCTGCAGCTTCTGTATTCAAACCTTGCGGGTTTAAAGCTGGGCCACCTTCTTCCTGTTCATGCATGTCTTTACTTCTGCAGTCCAAACACACGCATGTTGTGTTGACTGGTGGGTTTTAAGCTGGTTGATGTAAATGGGCGTTTTGTCTTCCTGTCAGAGACACATTAAAATTTTTCTTACATCCACCGAGGACTTCAAGGTCAACTTAATGAGAAAATCCTTATAAGATAGAAACTATTATTCTTAAAAATGTAAGAATAATGGTGTGATGGGTATTCTCAACATATAGAAAGTACCTTGTAAGGTTATATTTGACCTCCAAATTGATCTGAAGGTCAAGCATAACTATGCTATATAGCTTTTTATGTTAGCTATTTAATAAAACTATGTTTCCTACTGCCGTTGTTTTTATTGACACCATATCGTCATATAAGAAAAGATATGTGGGGATTTTAAATGTGTTACATCTTTAAAAAAATATTTCAGTTCAGCTTATTCATGTCCAGTTATTTACATTAGTACTTTAGTATCCATGACCTCCTCCTACATAATGTTTGTGTAATCCGAGTAGCCTTATCTGATTTTCTTTGCTGATGTCTAATAGACATTATCAGTAGTGTTAAAGGCACTCTAGTGCTCGGGCAGCTAGCCAGTGTGAAGCTACTGCCTATAGCACCGTCTGTCACATGTTGTCAGTGTGATGACACATCAGTGCACATTTCTTTAAAATTGTAAATTTCTGTAAAATGACGATACGTTTTCACTCTGACCAGAACATGATGTCATACTTTTTGAGAATAGTTTGTTAATTTTGTCCTGTACATTAGAGCAACAATCCATAACCCTTTATTAAATTTTTTATTTTATGTTTTTAATAAATGTGTGATCAAAAAAAATTTTTGTTACTAAATATTAAAAAGGAATTTACTGAACAATAAAATGTAATAAAAAAATAATAAATATACTCCAAAGTATGTGAAGTATATTAAAATGGTTTTCAACACAACAGATAAAATAAAAAGCACTTTGCACTTGTTTTTACTGCATTTCCAAACTTCCTAAAGTCGGTTTAAAAGGAGCCACGCAAACTGCAAATAAAATATGATGGTATTTTTTAAAAGTTGCCCAGACAGTGATGTGTCTTGGTGGAGGTTTGCCTCTCAAAGTGCTTCGGGTTTTCTACGTGTCTAAATATCTAGTGTGGATCGTGTGTTTCTGTACGTCATGCAGAACGCTGTAATAAATGACTCCGTCTGTTTTTCTCTAGTTGGTTTTGGGAATCCAGTGCGAGCTGCGGCGCCAGCTGAGAAGTTTCATCTCCCTGGAGAGGTTACCTCTGGTCTCTGAGCCCGTGGGCTCCACCTGCCACCGACCGACGCACCCCCCTCCCTTTGGCTCCCGACCCTCCATCCTCGGCCCCAGCATCCGCTTTGCAGTCTCTCACGGCCGAGTGAGCGCGGAGGTCATCGGAGTGGCCAGCGAGGACAGCCGCCGAGTCGCGGCCATCTTGAACGGCGCCATCCACCTAACTGGGATGAGCTTCACCGTGCACGGCTGCGACACCCACCACTTCCTCCAGTCGCGGCCGATCGAGGAAGACCTCGCCCTGGGGCTGGGAGTCGGGGGCCGCGTCCTGGAGAGCGGCGTGAACGTGAGCGTGTCTCAAATGAGCGCGACGGTGAACGGCAGGACTCGGCGTTTTGCCGACATCACTCTCCAGCAGGGGTCTCTGTGCCTGTGCGTGCGGTACGGCGGGAGCGAGGAGGAGGAAAGGGCGCGGGTGAGGGAGGAGGCGAGGAAGAGGGCAGTGGAGGGAGCTTGGGAGAAGGAGAGAAGGAGGGTGGAAGCGGGAGACGCCGGGAGCAGGGCGTGGAGCGAGGTTGAGAAGCAGCAGCTGCTGTCCGGGGGACGCGTTCAGGGTTACGACGGCTACTACTCCCTGCCTATAGAGCAGCAGCCGGAGCTGTCTGACTGCCCCTCCAACATCCACTTTATGACACTGAGCGAGGTGGGGGGCAGGTAACAGAGACATACGAGCGGCCCCCCACCCCACCAAAGACTGCCTGTTTCTACTCTACTCTGATTTGTTCTACTGTTTCTATACTGTATCGGGGGGGAAAAAAAAGAAGACGACATCAGAGAAGAAGAAGAAGAGCGAATGTGTGGGGAAAAAAACAAAAAACTTCCAAATGCCTTTAATTGTGACAAAATGATGGTATTTTATTATTATCGTCCAGTTTCTCCAATTTCTAACAGTGGCACAAGCAGTGTGGTTTGGCTGTGGCTTTGCTTTTTTGTATCTCTGATCAACCCGACCGACTCGCCGACCGACCGACTCGCCGACTGACCGACTGCCATTCGCTGTTTCAACACTGTTCATCATTTTCTGGACTCTGCTCAACATCACGGCACTGTAGGGAAGAAGACTTTTAGGATCTTGCCAGTGAATAATCCTCTTCGTGACTCGAATCGAGAGCTCTTCGGTTTGCCATTTGAGTTCCTACATGGTTTACCTCGGATATACTATCGTTTACATATTGTGTAAGAGAGGCCTTGTCGACTCTGACACTTCCCCCCTTTAGAGAAGGAAAGCTCTTGTGGTTTTCCGCCTCTGGTGTGCTCCAACAGTAGTTTGTATGAGTGTGTATACTTAAAAATCAAGAATGTATATAGCCAGTGCTTTCTCACACTGAAAAAAAGAAGTGCTCAACTGGAAGTTCTGTTGTTCATAAGTGTCAGTATTGTTAATCAATAGAAAAACAGTTACATTTTTGCAAAGAATTATACATGGCTATAGTAAATATTCTCGCTGAAAAATCTGACTTTATTGGGTTACAAAGCTGATTAAAGTTATTATGTGTGAATTACCAAAATCGCTGGCTGGGATTTCATAGACGTTGTTACTTATTATTTCTGCCCCTCTCCTCCGCTCGCTCTCGTTCACGTCGTCTCCGCGCCTCCCTGCCACACATTTGTTGTGCTCTCTTTGTTCTTGTTTCTGGGAGTTTGTAACTTTTCAAATCTGTGCTGTCATTATCACCCATCATTATGGCTCGAACCGAGATATGCACGAGAAAACCTGCGTCGTCTGTCAGAGGAGAGAGAGCAGAAGAAGAAGAAGAAAGGGGGGGAGGGGAGAAAGAGGGAAAGAAAAAAAGAAAAGCACAGAGGAAAGGGAAAAAGAAATGTGACAGCTGAGGCTCAGCGAGTGGGTGGTGAGTGCAGAAGGGGCAGGACCTGGAGTTGGCTGTGCTGTTCTCTCCAGCTTGTCTCCTCTCATTAGGAAATGCCAATCAGACTACATGTGAACCACTTCCAAGCCTCTCCCCACAAAAAAAAGTTTAAAAAAGAAAGTAAAGAACTTTTTTTTTTTTCTTTAAATGTTGCTAATCCACCTCCCTGTCCGTCTGCCTCCCCCATCGCCTCCCCCACACACACACACTCGCCTCCCGCCGTCGCTCCACCATCTGCCCACCATTAATTGTTTGTGTTTCCTCTCCCGGGCCGCGGATGACAGACACACACACACACACACAATGCATATGTTCTGACTGCGAGCAGGTGATATACATTCCCGACTAGCACTCTGCCGATCGGCCGCGATGCACCTTCCCTTCGAAACCATATGCTCCGTTAGATACTGTCCAACCTCATCTCCGCGGTGAAAAGATGGAGGGTCCGGTTGCTAGGAGACCGCTGCACTGAAGAATTGTCTGCGCTGAATGGATGCTCTCCTCTTTCAGCTCCTCTTTCTCTCTCATTTTTTTTTTTCATCATGTAATGCCAATCAGACGAGTGAATGATGGACCCACACACACGCATGCACACACACCAGTAGTCAGCATTCTCTCTGTGGAAATCAGCACTCCAATATGTCAAATTGAATTTTTTTCTCCCCCCCTCCTTTCCCCTCAGCATTATGTCAAACGCAGGCTCGGGTGTGTACGGCTGTGTGTGCATGACCTTATTTAAAAGAGTTTATTTCAGCCAATATCATTTATTTTCTTTGCCGCTCACACAACTCTATTGCATTAAGAAAACAGAGCACAATATTTGTTGTCAGCTTATGTATGCGGTAATGGATATTAATGGTTCTGCAGCTGAATCTTTTACATCCCAGAAAGTTAAGAGGGGAGGAGGGGGGGGGGGGGGGCACTTTCTGTGCTGCATATGCAAAAAAAAAAAAAAAGAAGTAGAAGGAGGCTGAGATCTGAGTCACTGCTGGAGCCTAAATGAGCTCAATGTAGCAAATAGGGGGGGGGGGGGGGGGGAATGACATTTACTTGATGCACATTATGCAAAAAACGCAAACAGCAGGAATGGTGCCCTGGCAGTATTTCTGCTTAGAAATGAGGTCAGTGGTGCAGCTTAGGGTTCGCCCCTAACCAAAAGCTTGTCGCACCTCCTTCTTGTTCCTGTTTTTCTGTCCCTGTGCAGCATGTGGCATCCGCTGCTGGAAGTAAGGGTTCGGGCTGCTCTCCGTCGTCGACGGGCTATTACCGGACTCCTCTGTGTGTGTCTGTGCCCGTCTCTGAGCGGTGACAGGGTAGAGCAGAGGCATGGCAATTCCTTGTCCAGGCTTCTGGAAAGCTGCTATCAAATTCTTGATTTGCCGGAAATATCGTTTCTGCACACCAGGAGTGGTCTGAAACATGAGAGAGAGAGAGAAAAGAAGTAGAAGTGCAGAGAATTCAAAGCGTTTCCCCATCTCCACATCAAAACCCCAGTGGGGGGATGAAGAGGACGGGACAGAGCCGCCTTGAAATGAGCTCTCGCAGATTTTACCTTATAAAAAGACATCAGATATGCTGCCAGTGGAGGCAGTAATACAAGTGCGTCGTGGGGATGGACTGGGGATGGTGTCAATTATACATTTTTTGCATATCTGGATTCAGTAATCCAAAGTAAAAGGACAGATGAATAAATAAGACGAGGCAGAAGAGATAAAATATATATAAGAGCTATAAAAAAAAACACCACGTGCTGTGGAAGGGAGGGAAACATACTGATGATCTACTCAAGGAGTTTAAAAGCTACACTGGGAATATACGGGATGCAATTACCTATGAAAACATCCTCTCCTGTGGGTATTTTAGATAGTTTTTAAGTCAATAAGAAGCATTATTTTAGGATTAATGCACCACAAGATGCTTTAACAGTCCAGTAATCTCAAGAGCCTTATTTGTAACAGAGAAGCACTGAAATAAAACTTAGAAAACACACACAAATATCTTTTAAAGAAATGATGATAGCTTAGTAAAGTCATTTTTCTCTCTCACAGGGAGCTTTGCATTATTTCTAATTGAAAACGCTCTAATCTTTCTCTTTTCCTTTTCTTTCCACTCCCTCCCTGCACTTGTTTGTTTGCCCACAGCTGTCACTCCAGCGTTTAATATTCCTAAACCACTACAGCGCTATAATTTTGTCAAGTAAGGCCTTTAAAAAAAAATACATTATGTGTTTTCATTCGGCCCCATCAATCAAACTGCAAATAAATAAATAAATAAATAAGTACAACGGTGAAAACAGTTTTCTTTTTATATGTTTTTTTTTTTAAAGAAAAAAAAACATCATTTAATCAAATGTGGGGAGCTCTCCCGCCCAGCACAGCACTTCGGATGTTTCCTGTCTCCGGCCACAAGTGTTACCTCTGCTCCCGAGAATATTTCATTAGAGTGATTGATATTGCGCATGAATAATGGAAACTGTTATCGAGCTTGTAGAGAAATTCTTGTAATTCAAGCCTCCACACCGAAACCCAAACATGCACACACATGCACACCGCTCTCCTTCAATCCCTCAATCCATCCCCATCTGCTCGCCTGACGGCATCAGTGAGAATGAGCGAGGTTAAAATGTCGCTACGAGAGTGTCGCGCTCAGTCGGAGATAGACGCGGCCTTCAGATGTCTCTATACATTCCCAATCCCGGGGTGTTCGCCAGCCCTCGGCGCTCAATTACACATCCCATCAGAAATGCTGTCAAATGCAATTCTGCACCCCCGTCTCTGGAGTATATGCTGATGCTGTGGCATCTTCAAAATTTGAGGTGGGGGTTGGTGGGAGATGAATTTCACTGGGTGTTATTGCTAAAGCAGAAGCGTACCCATTTCTCAGTGCTGTCACTCCTCAAAAAAACTAAACACATGTTTGTGCCTCCGCAGCTTGTTGAATTACAACCAGCACCAAAACTACTTCTAAACCAATAAGCGAGGCAGATGTGTGCAGCTGCTTCTGCGAACTTTTCTGGGGAGGGGAGGGAGTGAAAAGAGGCACAGCACAGACTAAAGAGCGAGACGCAGGATGAAAAAAGAAATCTTAATAGTAAAATGTCCTACCTCTGCTGCCCATGAGCCTGCATCATCTCTGTGGATTCTATATGTGTAGACGTATCCTTGGCATCTGCATACAAACACACACACAAACAAAAACATGGGTTTGTATTTCAGTGTTTCTTCTTACTGTCACTATCACTTCTCCTTTTGGGAATCTTTATTTGATGCTTATTAAGAGACCACAGTTACTTATTACTCAGCCGGTTGCCGTATTGCCTTTGCGCTTGCATTTCTCTCTAAACGTGAGGGGATCGATAATCTCTATAACAGCACAAAATAGGATTTTGTATGTGTTGATGTGATTATGAGGTCTCAGCCTAGAGAAGTAGAACAAAAGCAGATGTTGCACTTTTTTCTTTGATTGTACTCACAGCACACACAGGCAGTAGACACCCTCCACGGTGTCACTGTTGCGGACTAGGTAGCACCCGTCTCGGCCGTCCTGGCCCAGCCGCCTTTCTCCCTCGTCCTTGCCGATGGGTCCGTGATAGACGGGCAGGTTTTCCATCACAGTTATTCCCCCAGATGCTCTTTTTCTTCTGCTCCCAAAGTGTCTCTTTCCCCACTTTACCTTTTTTCCCCTCTTTACTACAGGAAAGCTTTTTCTTGCCTTTGCTGGATATGCTCTGGACTGGGAGCACAGGTAAGGCAAGCTGTCTAGCCTCTCCTTCGATCCCCGCTTCTCACCAGTTCAAATATCTGCTCAGGGAGCCTGAGCTTTGGCGTACGAGCTCTCTGATTTCTCTACACTTGTTTACCTACAGTGATAGCAGCTCTCTCACTAACCTCTAACCTTTCTGGGTTGGCTCTTACAGTCTTCCTCTTTCTTTATACCACGCACACATGTGAGCTCGCACACACACGCACAAGTAAAGTGTGGGTTTGTCTATCTCTCAGGAAATGATACTATTTTTTCTTTCTTTTTTGACAGGAAATAACATAAAAGATTCTAACAGAACATTTCCACAACAGAAGAAAGCACAACAGAGGGATGAAGTGAAGCAATCTTGCCCTTTTTCACATAGGAAAAACATATGCTGTGATGATGCACTAACGTGCACTGTTTCCAGCCTCAATTTGGTTTCTTGTCAGCAGAAGTTTGCTCAGACTCTATGGCTCTGAAACAACTTCTATGAATTGTGTGGTACAATATGTAGGCAGTCATGGAAGATGTGCTCAGATCCTTAATTATACATGCTTGTTAAAAAAAACATGTAGAATATATCAGAATGATTTAAAATTCCTAATTAAATAAAAAATAATAAATGCAATAAATAATACGCAACAAAATTGATTTAACAAATGAAAATAACACAGCTGTTCTTTTAAAAGTTTCAAGCTTGTTTTTACACATTTAGACGATTTATTAAAAATGGAAACAACTATTTTAATTTCTCAAATCTTTTCTGTTTTTAGTGTAATTGTGAAATTTGTTGGAATGTCAGATAAATTTGTCAACATAACTGATGCCTAGTTACATTATGTATGCACTCACCAGCCACTTTATTAAGTACACCTGCTCATTTAGGGATTTTAAGCATGAAGAATATGTCAAGACAACCTCTAAATTTAAACACTTCAAAATAGGAAAGAAAGTTTATTTAAATGACTTTGCATGTGGGGTGATTGTTGGTGTCACAGGTTGATCTGAGTGTTTCTGCTGATCTAAGATCAGCAGAAACACAGCAGAAGACCACAGCTTCCATTATCTTATCTGATGAGTCTCTATTTCTGCTGCAGCATTCAGACAGTAGGGCGAGAATTTGGCATAAACAACATGACGCAAAGACTCCATCCTGCCTTGTATCAGTGGTTTAGGCTGCTGGTGGTGTAATGGTGTGGGAGGTATTTTCTTTGGCACACTTTGGCCCCCTCAGTACCACCTGAGCATCATTTCAACACCTCACCCAACTTCAGTGTTGTTGCTGACCATGTCCATCTGCACCACAGTGCACCCAAGCAGGATAACATCTCACAAAAATTAAAGGTTTCTTGATTATGACAGTGAGCTCAGATCTGCATCACAGCGGTCCACCAACAAATCTCCAGTAACTGTGTGATGTCAAGCCAATATGGACCAAAATCTCTGAGAAATGTTTCCAGCACCTCATTGAATTAAGGCAGTTTTAAAGGAAAAAGTGGTCCAACGTGGTACTAACAAAGGATACCTAATAAAGAGGCCAGTGACTATATTACTGCAAAAAGTGGAACTATAAAGTAGTTCAAAATAATAACTACATACAGCTCACAGCAGTGCACTGCAGCTATTCTCACTTATTTTCACTAGTTTGTTTTAGAAATATTTTTAAATTCATATCCAAGTTTCCTGATACCAGGAGCTGTAACCTCCTCAGAATATTTCTTTTTAACTGCCACCTCAACATGCTCAAGATTCAAATGACAATGTTTCAAGATTAGATTCGCTGTGACGTTTTTTCCAACAAGCCTTCCACCTACAAGTTTATGTGACATGATGTGTTAAAACTTTTTAAAGTTTTAATAAAGGGGCAGATTCGTCCTATTTTCCCACCACTGGCCTGCCTCCCTTTGATGCGTGGCAAAAAAAAATCTCAGCAATTCTTATTATTTCTCTACTTTAACTTGTAATGGAACACATAAAGAGAAGACAAGAAAAGAAAGAAAAGTCTAATTTGCACTTGGGTGTTCAGCTGAATTAAACTGATATGTCAGAGGAAGACATTTTAAAGCAGATAAAGGAAGGGAGAAAAAAAACCCGAAGCAATGTGCTTCTCGGTATTTCTCAGCATGCATTTTCTCATCACATGTCCACACATCTCCTCAGCCACATATCTCTTAGTTTGTCTTCTGCTTAAACGTGTGTTCAAAGACACTCCCACCTGCTCTGTAGAAGAGCGAGGAATCAGCTAATGAAGCTGCGCTTACAACAAACTCATCCAGCAATCTGTCCCATCAGTAGGAAAGTTCTGTCGTGTCAAATTAAGAGTCTGGTGATTAAAATATTCAATGTTTACTGCGGTGGCATTACCACAGGAAACGTCAATTTGCTGATAGCACGGCGTCTGGTACCCTGAGCTCATCTGTCATGTTCAGATGTAGGCTTTTTTATTTGCAGGACTGAATGCTGTTCTTGACCGCATGGTGTCCTTCACATCACCAAAAAGCTTCTGCAAGAAAAAACCCTTCAGAAAGGTTATCCATGTGACTCTGGCATTCAGCGTATTCTCCAAGCGGGTGGCTCTCTTTAATGCGGCTTTTGTCGCGGGTGTCTGTTTTTATACATTCAGAAGTGTAGCCTACATGAGTCATCAGTCTGTGTCAGAGCCATTTTTCCCTCGGCTCAGAAAGATCATGAGCAGTGGGACTTTGGGCCTTTGACTGGGTTAGCAGCCAATGGCATCTCTTTCAATGATTCTGCAGCATTTTAGCGCCACCCAGTGGCAAAAAGCCAGAAATATTCATGTATTTCAAGTAGACTGAAGAAGTTTTCCTCACTTTATTTATTAGCAGTCCTCCCGCTCCCCAAAAAACATTCAAGGTAGAAAAGAAGAATTTACCATTTATTCATAATAAAGCCTTTCAGTGATTATTAATTTAGCTTTCCTGCTTGTAAAAATTCCTTGCAACCACCAGTCCGGAACAAAATTACACCATGTTGTATTGGCTCTCAGCTCACAGAGAGACAGCCCAGGGTCAATGCAGAATGCAGCAAATCTATACTGGACACAAATAGCAGGCAGAGATATATCATTGATCAGCTTCAGGCTCCCTCAACCAACACAAGCGGCTGGACTGGAATGCATCATAAGGATATTAGTATGAGATTATGATATCTGGCCTTGATATGTGCGGAATTTGTGTGAGGCTTTCTGGAAGGGGAGACTGGATGTCCATCTGCCAGGCTGACAGTAATCTCAGCTCTCATTTTCCCAGGTGGGGAAAGCTCGGAGTCACAGCTGTTAGAGGGTAAGACGGGGAAAAGGAACATTTGAAATCTCTAGTAAATTGATCGGGTTTCACAAAACGGAAGGCATAGTCATTTTGGAGAACTGTATCAAGCAAAGGAAGTGGCATATGGAAAGTGGTTTTTGCTTTATTTCTTTTCCCAAGTCTTTACAGAATACATACAGATAAATGTCAAGTACACATATGATACTTTGGTCCCCCAAAAAGCGGAAAAGTAGACCCTTTTGTGAAATTAATGTATTTGTTTTTAGCTTGTTTTCCTTTAAAAAAAAACAATTTAATATAAAATATTATTATACAATGAGAAATGGGAAAAATATAAGATATAACATTTGTATAAGAACAAACCACACTTAAAAGCATACTATTAAATTAATGCTAGCTAGTGAGATGTCTAGAGCTAGCCTAGGCTAATGCTAAATTATCAACTAGACTTTTTAAATAATGTGGTCTGATTACCCAACATAGCAACACAGCAACACAATGTAGTTTCTTATATTTCATAGTAATTTGGGCTAGAGGAACATAAAAACTAAAGCAATGCTTAAGAATCTTAAATTAGCATAGATGTAGCTTGCGCTGCTTATAGCTAACAGATTTTTTTTTATTCTGCGAGGCTATAAAACAAGCTGTGAATAAATCATCTTTATATACAGCAGCTATGGACAGAGATATGATCATTTGTTTAGATTTGTGTTTATATCCAGATGGTGAATTCATATGCAGTATTTGTTATGTTTTAGCTTTGTTTGTAGTTTCTAGCAACTCCAGGGGGAATATCTTCTTCATTAGCTGCTAATTGCGCCACTCTGTTCAGTTGCTAGGCACAAACTGTGTCTGTCAGCTGTTTGGTTCTTATCAGGTACTGTACATTAAGTTTTGACAATGTTGTTTTTCCAAAATGATTCCTGCTGCAGCCAGAAATGACATCATGTGAGTGACTCACAAGAGATGCTTGATGACTGTCCAAATCAAGTGTGGAAAAAATGTTTTATCTACAGTTATTTTTTGTAAAGCAGAAATGACCTCTGCTAGAATTTGACTTAGTTTTAGTAACAACTCACACATCTCACACAGCCACGCTCATTGGTGTTCAGCAGTTATCACTGAGGGGATGAGAAAGTCTCCTTGCTGCAGTCAGGGCTGGGAATTGGGGCAGGTACGCAGAGCCAGAGGGCTCCACAGTCGCCAAGTCTTTGAGGTCACTGAGTTTTCGAGAGAAGGAGCTCAGCCTGGTGCTGAAGGAGCCCCTCTTCTGGCTGTGTTCTTCCCCTCGGGCCTTTAAACAAGCACACAGGCCCTTGCATAAGCCTCCTAGACGGCCACGGAAATGGTTCCCAATGAAGCAGTAGAGCACAGGGTTGATGGCCGAGTTGGAGAAACCCAGGCAGAGTGTGAGAGGAGTGAGGTTTTGGATGCTCCACCTTACCCAGCAGCTGTCCAACCAGCCTTCACTATGGAGCACATCCAAAAAGGTCACGCAGTGGAAGGGGAACCAGCAGAGGAAAAATGCCAGAACCACTGCAGCTACTGTCCACAATACCCTTTCAAGCCCCCTACCCTCCAGGGGTCTGGCTCCACTTGAGCTGGGATTCACAGAAGGGGTGGGGGGTCTCTCCGGTTTACTATAGCCCTCGTGGGACTGTAGTGATTTAAAGGATGACATGCTGTGTGGGTGAGACAGATTCTGCATTCTTACCAACCCCGTATCAACCAACAAATGTCTACCAATAGCACAGTAGCAACAAGAGATGACAAAGAGTGGTAGAAGAAAGGCCAGAACAATCTTTATCCAGACCAGGGTCCGATACCAGGTATGATCAGGATATAAAATTGCACAGGCCTCCACACCAAGCGCATCCAGGTAGTAGGTCTCCCTCAGAGCTAAGGTAGGGCCTGAGCAAGCACATGCCAGAACCCACACAAGGATGCAGGTGAACCGGGCGCGCTTGGCGTCTCGTGCACTTTGGGAACGGAGTGGATGCACAATGGCCAGGTAGCGGTCTATGCTCATGCATGTGATAAAGAAGATAGACGCGTAGAGGTTGAGGTTGTGGAGAGCGCCGCAGATTTTGCAGGCTACTCGACCGAAGGGCCAGTTGTAGCCCTGGGAGTAGTAGACAGCCCACAGCGGGAGCGACAACAGGAACAGCAGGTCGGACACGCAGAGGTTCAGCATGAAGGTGTTAGCTACTGTTCTCCTTGAGGCACTACCATGTGCCAGGACACACACTGCCAAGGTGTTGGCTATGGTTCCCAGCACACAGATCACACTGTAGACGGTGGGGATGACTGTGGTCATGGGCACAGGAGGCCAGTCCGAGCAGAGGGGAGCAGAGGGAGTCGGGGAGGTGTTCACAAAAAGCTCCGCCGTCGAATAGAGGGAAGAGGTGGAGTTGAAAAGGGAGAGGTCATTTGGGATTGCCATCATGGAACTGGATGTACCGTTGCCTCACAAAGTTTAACTTCCCTCCTTTGAGTTTTCCAAAGTCAGCTGGAAATAATGCAAAACAAGAGCGCATTTAAAATTCAGCTGCCTTTTATGGACAAAGTTTCTCTACACAGGCATCTTTATTTGGTGCGAGCCTTTATTAGGTGTCTCACTTGATATCTAATCAAAGCAAAAATACATTACGCCATACTTGATACACTGTAATCCAGTGGCTGTAATCCAGTTTTATTGGAATACTGTAAAAAACATCTTTCTTCAATTAAAGATTACATTTTTGAAACAATCATGAATTCATTTGAAAAAGTTTTAAAAGTGTTAAAAAGACTAAAAACTAATCTCGCAACAGTGTACAAGTGAAATCACTACTAACTGCATAAAAAATTAAATTCAAAGCAAGCCATCATTCGTACATGGAAAATTATCTCATCGACTACGCTGATTCCAATAAAAAATGATTCTGACGGTTGAAGTTGTGATAGAAAACAGAAAACAGAAAACTCTCGCTCTTAGACTAGAAAAGCCATTTATGATTTCTTTACCTGATGTAATTGAGCGTCCAGTCCAAACAATCTAGCTCTTTTTCAAAGCTTCTTTTGGCTAAACTCCATGTCTTGACAATTTCTCCTCGACCCCTTTAAAAGAAATCTGCACAGCTGAAGACCCCGGACTGTATCATGCTCATGAGTTGGACCGCCTGTGTGTGTGTGGAGAAAACAACCTCCAGACTCTGAGAAACCAGATGACGTTGGGGGTCTTATAGGCCCCGGGAGTCTCTTGACGATTGCACAACAGGGAAGTTGCTGTACGTCACACACCTTCATCACTACCAAGGGGCTGGACTGTACCTGGACGTAAGCCAGCCTGCACAGAAGGAGAAGAACAGAAAGAAATAAACTTGCTCTGTTTCTTTTTTTCCCCTGTATCCTTTCTTTATCCCTCCCCGCCCTCCCTCCAGGAACTTCCACCAGAAACTAACAAAATCAAATCAAGATGTATGTTGTAGTAAAACTTTGTCTCCAGTGACTGCAGCCACACAGCGGCGTGTCATACCTGACCGTAATAAATGGGACGCTGGCGTGTTCTGTATTTCAAACTTACAGCTCTAACTGCCCCCGATGGGGCCTCTGACCCCAGAAAGAGAGGCTCTGTTAATTAGCAGAGCCTCGCACTTTGTGTCATATTGGTCCTGCTGGCGGTCAGATAAGCCATGGGAAATATTTACTCTATTTGAGCGGAAGTCAAACCAGCTCCTGGGCCCGAGAGAAAAAAGGGAGGGGGGAGAGAGCACAGTATGGAAGATGGATGTGGAGGAAGATGAGCAGGAACTGCGGGGAGTGAAGAAGAAGATGCGAAGGCAGAAGGGAGAGAAAGACGAGGGAAAGGAAGGAGAGAAAGCGGAGATTCCCTCCAGTGGTTTTTCATTAAGGCCTCTGGTGAAAGTTAATGAGGGATGCGTGCAAAGCTCCGACACTGATTACATCACAGCTCCTTTGATCAGCACGAATCTCTCCCCGCCCGCGCACGTTTGCACCTATGCTGCACTACGTGTAGATGCGGGTGCACTCAGCCCGGCGTGCGTTCATCGACGCCAGCGCACTTGGATCTGTTTACATGTGCGCGCACTCTGCTCCATTGAGCATCTATCAGGACGTGATGTGTTCTAATGGCCGTGGGAAAACTGACAGCGAAGATGAAGGATGAAAGCGAGACAGAAAGCAGAAGATTTTGAAGGCCGCAAAATGAGGAGGTTTGCCGTGGCGTGCTTGCAGGATATGAGAAACTGGGAACGTGCTGCAAAGCGCAAAATTATTAAAATGCGATAGCTTTTGCTTCTCCAGAACGGAAACTTTGTCATGTACTGGCATGCTGGGTATGCACAGTAGTTCTCATACTCAGACACGTCATATTTTCATGAGGACTTTTGCAGATAATAACACATTCCTCAGCTCCATAAGATGAACCTTAAAAACCATGTTTTACATGACATACGACCCTTTAAGGCATCCTGTCCTAAAGGTCACTAAAGCTTTAAATCAACAGTCCTCTCAGAGACAGGAATGCAAACACACACACACACACACACACACACACACACACACACACACACACACACACACACACACACAGATCAACAGAAGCCAAGCCTTAGTCATGGCATGCAACAACTAAAAACAGAAATTTATGCTTTCATGCTGGCCAACAGAAATACCAGATGACAGAGAAAGCAGAGCTATGTCTGTGCCTCACCAGTTCCACCATAACAGAGTGATGAAACTCTCCTTACGTCTCATCAGAAGATATTGTTCTTTTTACTCTACTAGACTTAGTTTTAGCTAAAATAAATACACAGAAACGCAATAACTAAACTACTTTTTGCCACATGTATGCAGAGTTTCATTGATAGGTGCTCTTACTAAACAGTGACAGCCAATATCCTTAATGTGTCTCAAACCATAGCTGTGGCTGTGGGCACAGGAACCCCACCCACCTGCTTTTCAAACCTAATATTTGTGACAGGCAAAGAAGGGTGGTGTCAAAGGGGGAGGATGCAATTGCACTTTAATGTAAGCTTAAATATGGCTATATAATATGGCTCCAGATTCAGGACATAATTCCCATGTAATTACATGGAATTTCAATTATTTTAGTTATAATTACAAAGTTCAATTCAATTCAATTCAATTTTATTTATATAGCGCCAAATCACAACAAATGTCGCCTCAAGGCGCTTCATAGATACAGAGAAAAGCCCAACAATCATATGACCCCCTATGAGCAAGCACTTTGGCGACAGTGGGAAGGAAAAACTCCCTTTTAACAGGAAGAAACCTCCGGCAGAACCAGGCTCAGGGAGGGGCGGCCATCTGCTGCAACCGGTTGGGGTGAGAGAAGGAAGACAGGATAAAAGACATGCTGTGGAAGAGAGACAGAGATTAATAACAGATATGATTCAATACAGAGAGGTCTATTAACACATAGTGAGTGAGAAAGGTGACTGGAAAGGAAAAACTCAATGCATCATGGGAATCCCCCGGCAGCCTACATCTATTGCAGCATAACTAAGGGAGGATTCAGGGTCACCTGGTCCAGCCCTAACTATATGCTTTAGAAAAAAGGAAAGTTTTAAGCCTAATCTTAAAAGTAGAGATAGTGTCTGTCTCCCGAATCCAAACTGGAAGCTGGTTCCACAGAAGAGGGGCCTGAAAACTGAAGGCTCTCCCTCCCATTCTACTTTTAGATACTCTAGGAACAACAAGTAGGCCTGCAGAGCGAGAGCGAAGTGCTCTAATAGGGTAATATGGTACTACAAGGTCATTAAGATAAGATGGGGCCTGATTATTTAAGACCTTGTATGTGAGGAGCAGGATTTTGAATTCAATTCTGGATTTAACAGGAAGCCAATGAAGGGAAGCCAAAACAGGAGAAATATGCTCTCTCTTTCTAGTCCCTGTCAGTACTCTTGCTGCAGCATTTTGGATTAACTGAAGGCTTTTCAGTGAGTTTTTTGGACATCTTGATAATAATGAATTGCAGTAGTCCAGCCTGGAAGTAATAAATGCATGAACTAGTTTTTCAGCGTCACTCTGAGACAGGATATTTCTAATTTTAGAGATGTTGCGCAAATGGAAGAACGCAGTCTTACATATTTGTTTAATATGTGCGTTGAAGGACATATCCTGGTCAAAAATGACTCCAAGGTTCCTCACAGTGTTACTGGAGGCCAAGGTAATGCCATCCAGAGTAAGAATCTGGTTAGATACCATATTTCTAAGCTTTTCAGCGCCGAGTACAATGACCTCAGTTTTATCTGAGTTAAGAAGCAGAAAGTTAGTGGCCATCCAAGTCTTTATGTCTTTAAGACATTCCTGCAGTTTAACTAATTGGCGTGTGTTATCTGGCTTCATGGACAGATAGAGCTGGGTGTCATCTGCATAGCAGTGAAAATGTATGCTATGTCTTCTAATGATGCTGCCTAGGGGAAGCATGTATAATGTAAACAGAATTGGTCCTAGCACTGAACCCTGTGGAACTCCATAATTAAACTCAGTGTGTGAAGAGGACTCTCCATTTACATGCACAAATTGGAGTCTATTAGATAGATATGATACAAACCACTGCAGTGCAATACCTGTAATACCTACAGCATGTTCTAATCGCTCTAATAGGATATTATGGTCAACAGTATCGAATGCTGCACTAAGGTCAAGAAGGACAAGCACAGAGATGAGACCACTGTCAGAGGCCATAAGAAGATCATTTGTAACCTTCACTAAAGCTGTTTCTGTGCTGTGATGAGCTCTGAAACCTGACTGAAACTCTTCAAATAAACCATTCCTCTGCAGATGATCTGTTAGCTGTTTGACAACTACTCTTTCAAGGATTTTTGATATGAAAGGAAGGTTGGAGATTGGCCTATAATTAGCTAAGACTGCTGGGTCTAGAGATGGCTTTTTGAGTAAAGGTTTAACTGCAGCCACCTTGAAGGCCTGTGGTACATAGCCGATTATTAGAGATAGGTTGATCATATATAAGATCGAAGAATTAATCAATGGCAGGACTTCTTTGAGCAGTTTTGTTGGAATGGGGTCTAAAAGACACGTTGATGGTTTGGAGGAAGTAATTATTGAAGTTAACTCAGAAAGATCGATTGGAGAAAAAGAGTCTAACTTAACATCAATGGTACTAAGAGTAACTGTAGATAATATTACATCTGTGGGATGATTATTGGTAATTTTTTCTCTAATGATAAAAATTTTATTTGTGAAGAAGTTCATGAAGTCATCACTAGTTAACGTTAAAGGGATGGTTGGCTCAAAAGAGCTCTGACTTTTTGTCAGCCTGGCTACAGTGCTGAAGAGAAACCTGGGGTTGTTCTTATTTTCTTCAATCAGTGATGAGTAGTAAGCTGTTCTGGCTTTGCGGAGGGCTTTCTTATAAAGCAACAAACTATTTCTCCAGGCTAAATGATGATCCTCTAAATTTGTGATACGCCATTTCCTCTCCAGATTACGAGTCATCTGCTTTAGGGTACGTGTTTGAGAATTATACCACGGGGTCAGGTACTTCTGATTAGAGACCTTAGTTTTCACTGGAGCTATGGTATCCAGAGTCGTACGTAGTGAGGAGGTGAAATTATTAACAAGATAATCGACCTCTGTTGGGGTAGCGTTCAGATAGCTGCTCTGCTCTATGTTGGTACAGTGCATTGACGATGATAACAGTGGCTGGATTATATTCTTAAACTTAGTTACAGCGCTTTCAGAAAGACATCTACTTTGATAAAGTCCACTCTCCACTGCTGCGTAATCAATTATTGTAAATGTAAATGTTATCAAGAAATAATCAGACAGGAGAGGGTTTTCAGGAAACACTGTTAAATGTTCAGTTTCTATGCCATATGTTAAAACAAGATCTAGAGTGTGATTAAAGTGGTGGGTGGGTTCTTTTACATTTTGAGAGAAACCAATTGAGTCTAACAACAGATTAAATGCCATGTTGAGGCTGTCATTTTTAGCATCAACATGGATGTTAAAATCACCCACAATAATTATTTTATCTGAGCTCAGAACTAAATCAGATATAAAGTCTGAGAAATCAGACAGAAACTCTGTGTAAGGCCCAGGTGGACGATAGATGATAACAAGTAAGACTGGTTTCTGAGTTTCACAGCTGGGGTGGATAATGTTAAGCATCAGGCTTTCAAATGAATTAAAAGTCTGTCTTGGTCTTTCATTAATTAATAGACTGGTGTGAAAAATTGCTGCCACACCGCCCCCTTGACCTGTGCTTCGAGATTTCTGGTAGTTAGAATGACTCGGGGGTGTTGATTCATTTAAACTAACATAATCATCCTGCTGCAACCAGGTTTCTGTAAGGCAGAGTAAATCTTCACATCTTCTGAAGTAAACACTTCACTGTTTTACTCTTTGGTTCAGATGTGGATACTGTATTATTCTTTCTTTGTAAATGTTTAAGTTGTTTGTTGCTGGTTTTTAGTTTGTTTTTTGTCTTTTTGGAAGCAGACACAGTCTCTATGGAGATGGGTTTTTGGGGGGGGTAGCAGGAGGAGAGAAGCTGCAGAGAGGCGTGTAAGACTGCAACTCTGCTTCCTGGTCCCAACTCTGGATAGTCATGTTTTGAGGGGTTTAATAAATTTGTCGATATTTCTAGAAATGAGAGCTGCTCCATCCAAAGTGGGATGGATGCCATCTCTCCTAACAAGACCAGGTTTCCTCCAGAAGGTTTGCCAATTATCTATGAAGCCCACATCGTTTCTGGGACACCACTCAGACAGCCAGCAATTTAAGGAGAACATGCGGCTAAACATGTCACTACTGGTCTGATTGGGGAGGGGACCAGAGAAAACTACAGAGTCCGACATTGTTTTGGCAAAGTTGCACACCGATTCAATATTGATTTTAGTGACCTCCGATTGGCGTAACCGGGTGTCATTACTGCCGACGTGAATTATGATTTTACTAAATTTACGTTTACCCTTAGCCAGCAGTTTTAAATTTCCTTCAATGT
Source organism: Neolamprologus brichardi (assembly GCF_056152115.1). NCBI lineage: Eukaryota > Metazoa > Chordata > Actinopteri > Cichliformes > Cichlidae > Neolamprologus > Neolamprologus brichardi. The sequence goes on along the minus strand of NC_142105.1, from coordinate 19,697,687 downwards.
CGCCTGCTCTGGCCCCTGGAAGACAATTGACTATGGTTGCCGGTGTCTCTAGCTTCACATGTCTGAGAACAGAATCACCAATTACCAGAGTTTGACCCCCAGCGGGTGTGTCACCGAGTGGGGAAAAACGGTTAGACAAATGAACAGGTTGGTGGTGTACCTGGGGCTTCTGTTTAGGACTATGCTTCCTCCTCACCGTTACCCAGCCGTCTTTCCCCAGCTGCTTGGGATCTGCCGGGGAACAGCTAGCGGGGCCTACGCTATCTTCGGCTGCACCAGCTACAGGGGCCTGGCTAGCTAAGGGTGAGAGAAGGGTGCAAAGCCGAGTCTCCAGTTCAGTAATCCTGGCCTCCAGAGCTACAAATATGCTACATTTGTTACAGATATCATTACTGCTAAAGGAGGCCGAGGAGTAACTAAACATCTGACACAATGAGCAAGAAAGTGCAGAAGGGACAGGTGAAGTAGCCATGGTGCTAACGGGTCGGCTACGAGCTAAGCTAGCGAAACAGTACAGAGACAGTGAGTGAATACTATAAATTAGGTAGTGAGTACACAGAAAGTGTGCTTCGGATGAAGCACGTGAAGATTATACTGTGAAAAAAGAATGTATTTAAAAGTTGTTAATTAAACTGCTAAGCAAATAAGCTACTCAGAAACACCACTGTGTTTGAGCAGGAACAGGAAGCGATACTATACCACAGAGCGAGCGAGCGAACACCAAGATGATAGCAAAGTCATTTACATATAAACACACTAGACTAAGGCGACAAGTCAGGCTTATAGAGGAAACAAAGTCACTACTATACAGTTAGTACTGATTAACTTCCTGGTAATTTAGGGGAAAAACAGTCTTGCACTGTGTGGTGTGCTTTTGTTGTGCAGGCTGTAGTACGGAGCGACTTAACCATCTTTATTTTTTCACATCATTATTTAACATTTATTACACTGATGGGCATGCTATACTTAAAATTACTTACAATAAAATGGGTGTCTAGGCCCAGAAGTACAGCATACCTAAGATAAGATAAGAAGACCTTTATTTATCCCGAGGGAAATTCTTTTGTCATACACATGCTCAGTGCAGCAAGAGAGAATAAGATATACAATATATACAATAAGAATATTAGTATACAGTAATATACAGTAGGATAGTGCAAAATATGATATCCAATAACTCTAATGAAGTAACAATATAACTATATCCTGAAAATAAATAGCTTAGCTATCAGTGCAGGTGATTATATAAGATGGAAAAATATTGTTTCTTTTACCATTAAATTACCAGGATTACACAGTATTTACAAGTACTTCCACACTACTTAAATTTACTGCAAGTATAATTACTTTCTCTTAACATCAAAGGAACAGAAAACAGCTGTTTTACAGTAAGCCATGTCATCACACGTCCATCCATCCATTCACTTCCACGTATCCCTTTCAGGGTCGCCAGCACCCCGCTATCCCACCTGGCGAGAGGCGGGGTTCACCCTGAACAGGTCACCAGTCTGTCGCAGGGCTAAGACATAGACAGAGACAACCATTCTAATCTAACCAATCTAATTTAGTCTGGTGCATTTTAACGTTCTGCTATTAGGCCTCTGCGGCCAGTGTGATTATACTGTTACAGCTTTATAAACACAAATAAGCTTAAAAAGTTATTTGAACCTTCACAGTTATCAAGATAATTGCATTTTGTACAATTATTATGACGGACCTGGTTTGATCTCTGTTGTGCTTTAGCGCTAAACAGATGGAAAACACTGTGAGGCTGTAAGTAGGTTAAGAGGAATTTCAATTTTAATTCTGGTAAAAGGCCTGTGCGGCGGATTGTGAGCAAGACGACGAGATGGAGGATGATGGAAGTGAAGCGAGAGGAAAAGGAAGGTCGCCCTGAAGGTAACAGGAAGGACAGAGGGTGCTCGACAAGTGCTACAAAACTGACAGTGGAGCTTTTTTATGTCACTGGAATCATAAATATTTAAATAAAAATGAGGAAAATAGTCTTAAGCTTTATACTCCAAGCAGACTGCAGAATGTTGGGAAATGAGTTTAAATATGAGATTTCAAACAATAAACAATCCATTACTGGCTAATACCTCTGTAGATAGTTGTGTGCGGTTGTTTGCTCAATTAATTGCCAAAAAATATTTAAAAATCAGAAGATATGTGAGAAATATGGCTCAAGAAGTGATGGTGGCTCACAGACACTGATTAGTTCTGTGCTTCACCCCTGACCGCTACACCGCTGAAAAATGTTCAAAAATCAAAATAATTGTCTTGCTCAATCACACACACACACAGAATGTTTTCTTTGACCTTTGTCAACAATTGGAAAGGCAATCACACAACATCCTATCTGCAGACAATCAATTAAAGCGGCTCACGGTGAATTCACTCTTCAAGGCGGTGATTGCACGTTAAAACGAGGCAGCGTCTGCTGCACGCTCAAAAATCCCCAAATCACGCATTCACTCGGGCTGAGTGAGACCGAGCATGTGTGGGAGAGCGGGAGACTGTGTGTGTGTGTCTGCACAGTCAGGCACCAGATAAGGAGAGCAACGGAGCAGAGGGCATCAAACCTCGGCTCACCTCGCAAACTATTGCTGGACATCACTCTCTCAGCTAATTATTTTCTTTCACAGTTCATTTTAGCCTGGATTAAAAGCACGACATTTAATTCATTATTATTATCATCATTATTATTCCACTAGCGTAGTTTGCCAGGTTTTTCTGCTTTCTGTTTCCTTGGCGCTCATTAAATAAAATGCTATTAACAGCTGTAAGGAAAACTACAGCTGATATCAGCAGCCTGAAAAACGTGCCAAACTCTGCTAAAACCAGTTTGTTGCTCTTCAGCGGGCTAAATTGCTACCATCTGATTTAATCCCACACTTGCAGGAAAAACATGTACTGCGAACACATGCTGGCTTGCATAATCAGAAGAGGAAGTTGTGCTTCAGTAAACATGCACAGCTTCCATCACTCTTGTGTTTATGGTTTTTTGCTGATAAATGTGATATGTGTTTATTTGCTGGTGGTGGAGGCGGTGGGGAGGTGTCCCTTGCTGAACAGACCCTGAGAAGATAACCACCACAAACCATAACCCCCATAAAGTCCTGTGTGGAAAATCCAGCTCATAGGGGTGAAAGGTGAGAGGTCAGGGTTGTAGTCGTCCCCCCCCCCATTTCCTCTCTGCTGGTCAAACAATCAGATCTGAGTGCACTCTGGCCTACATGCCAGAGTCCAGTCTTCTTATTAATTCTCAGGACATGGCTGTAGCCGCTGTTCGTGTGGGATGCTGTGAGGAAAGGGGACCCTATATGTGAAGGGGACCCTTGAGGGAAGCCAGATGAAGCTATACTTAGTTACATCTGTGTGTGTGTGTGTGTGTGTGTGTGTGTGTGTGTGTGTGTGTGTGTGTGTGTGTGTGTGTGTGTTGGGGTGCACAGCTTATGGCAACAAGATGTCCATCCTTCCCTAACAAGCTGTGAGAAGAATAGATTTGTCTGATTTCCACGATTCCCAACTCTTTCTGGTCACTTCTATTTTGAACTGAATCAATATGTTCCATATGGGTTTTTTATTATTATTGATGCTGCTGGTCGCTACAGTTGTTCCTGGAGGAACTGTCAGACTTATTTATATATTTTTTTTAAAAATACAGACTCCCTCCAGTCAGTAAGTCTCTTGCTCCGGTGACTCAAAGCAGCAGCACAAGCTGTTGCTTTGATGCCACACGAAGCCAGGTTCCCGTGTGAGCGCCCTTCTCCATATATTCCAGAAAGAAAAACGTAAAAGTACGGACATCTTGTGACTCGCACTACATACACACAGGCACACAGGATCCCAAGGGTCGTGACTCTGGACAGACTCGTGCAGAGTTTATGAGGTCCGGGGGTCCAGCTCCAGTTCCTCTAAGGGGCCATAAAGAGCCTATAAAGATGTGAACAGATACCTCAGCCTCTCTTTACAAATACAGAAATAAGCAAAAACATGTGGCACCGGGAATGCTGTTTTTTTTGTGTATGTGTGTGTAAACGTGACACAGGTGATTTAGAGCAGCCTACAACAGCCGGTGTGGCTTATCTGCTGCAACTGCAGTTACTGGATTTCTAACAAAGGGAGGAAAGGAAAAGGGGGCAACAAAAAAGCTGTATCTCAACCGGACAAGCAAAACCATCCACTAATGGAGAACTGGGAGTATTCTGCCTGGGAGTAAATGTAACATAAGATTAAACATAAAAATGTGCACCAACAAAAGATATCATCTCCAACAATACCAAGACCGGAGGAAACAACTGTTTGCAGGACTGGAAACGAAGAGACAGGGTTAAACCTAAATCTGCTAAATCAGGGCTTAAATGATCGATAATAGCAAATGTAAATAATAAATAAATGTAAATGACCACTGAAATATCCAAAAGTAGAATAATAACATGAAAAAAAGAGAGATCTTATGACTTTGCAGTGGTAGATTGGCCTTAGTTATCCACCTCTTTCCAGCTTTTTCTAATTACAGTAAAGCCTATGGCAGACCAAATAAATCAATAATTAAAAACATACAGTACCTCAGGGTGCTTCAGTGCCCAAACAATAAAAACACTAAAGTGCATATAAAACAGTTAATGGTGAAAACAAACACACAGGGAGAGCACACAAAGCATCGCGATCGGAGCACGGGGGGGTCAGCCTGCAGTCTGCACAGCTGCTAGCCAGGAGCCTATTTATTCATTTGTGATTTCGCACCTGATTGGCTGCTGGCTCCTGCTCGGCTGTTAATATTCTCGAGCTAAACACACACACACAAGCACACAAACAAAAATCACTTTTCAGAGAACACAAGGCATTAATGCACGCTTGCTGTTCAAACTGCTCAGCATAATCATTCCCATGAATAATAATTGCTCGGGTGCTGTGCTTACATTATGATTTTATTGCAACTTTGAAAACACCATTGAAACTTTTGGTTTCTGTAAAGCATCGATCAGTAGAGATTGGCTTTTAGATTATATGATCCAATGTCTGAGTTGTTACAACTTGATTTGATTCAATGGCTGACATGTGGCTGTTAGGAGCCACACAGGTCTGTTACTGTAAATCATAGCACACGTAAACACCATAACATTAAAAATGTAAACGTGGTTCTGGAGGAAAAGTCAGGGCTCATTATCTCGTCTTAGTGGGTGTGAAAGAATTGAAGTACATTTCATGCATGTCAACGTGCTGATTGTTATCAGGAACCCAAATAACTTGCGTGATATTTACACATCATGTGGAAAATGTGAAGGTGTGATGACAGTTTTGTTCTAGTCAAAACATGTTTACTCTGCTGAACGAGCAGAAGTGTTAGTCAAAACCGTCCCCTCTCACCCAACCCGTCGCAGCACATGGCCGTCCCTCCCTGAGCCTGGTGCTGCTGGAGGTCTCTCCTGTTTAATGGGAGTTTTTTCTTCCCACTGTCGTCAAGTGCTTGGTTATGGGGAGTCATCTGATTGTTGGGGTTTTCTATTATTGTAGGGCAGGGGTGGGGAAACTCCAGGCCTCAGGGGCCGGTGTCCTGCAGGTTTTACATGTGTCCTTGATCCAACACAGTTGATCTAAATGGCTAAATGACCACCTCAACATGTCTTGAAGTTCTCCAGAGGCCTGCTAATGAACTAATCATCAGATTCAGGTGTGTTGACCCAGGGTGAGATCTAAAACCTGCAGGACACCGGCCCTTGAGGCCTGAAGTTCCTCACCCCTGGCTTTTACATATAAATCTAAGAGTACTCAATCTTCATAATGTTTTTGATATATGGATTATAATTAATGTCTACAAACTGTAACAAAGCTTATTAGGGAAAATCCGTTGATACGGGATTTGCACGTACTAAATGTGCCCTTCAATGTAAGATACTTTGAACAGAGCTACGAGTGTGCACCATATGGGTTTTTGCACAAGTTGTTGTTTCTCATTGACTAATTGCAGCATGAAGACTCACTATGTGGAGCGTCTTCCTATGGAAAGGGGCCACTTTAATGGTCTCCCTTCAAAGATAACTGGTTCATGCAGCTCAGATGATTCCTCATGTTTAGCTGCTCATTATATGACAACTCGGGGTTTGAGTGAAATTCTGTTGATGCTACATGCTGGAAGTGCTGTAATCAGTAGCAGACATGACCAAACATGAATTCATGAAAAATATAGATTTATTTGAGTTCCATAATTAACAAGTGAGGACAATTTCCTGCGTTAGCAAGTGAAACAGTACTAGTCCATCTTGTAATCACCACGAGCACATGTGCAGATTTTTCAGTTCACCAACACACTGGGCTAAATTACAATAAATAAAAGCACGCTGCATTCATGACTGTGAAAGTTGGAGCACAAAAAGCCAGTATTTGTTAAATGACACAGAAAATTTCACAATCTGCCATTTGGGGTATAAAAGCTTGTAAATAGTAGTGGGTGTTTGTTTTTTATTCCAGTTTTCTATCCCACGCAAACTGATTCAGTTATGTGTGCCCAGAATCACGGCCTCGCTGCTGCAATGCAAATGTACTGGGATGTTTTCTGTGGAAACAGCTGATGTGGGCAGACGAAATGAGAATGGAAATGTTGATTAAAGTCTTTCTAACTGCGATTGCTTGCAAAATGGCCTATTTACAACGCATAATGATACAGAGCGTTTGTCAATTAGAGTGAGATATGAGATGGCAGTGTGTGTGGGAATGAGGCTTCTCCTGTGGCTGGCTGCAGTCTCTCAGCTTCGTGTGCTGTACAGGTCTTCATCCTCAGGGCTGGACTGGCCGAAATCCATGAGAGAAGGGTCGGGCTTGAAACTGGAGCCCTCTGCAGGGCAGCAAGAGAAATGCAAAGCACATCAATAGAGTTAGATTTGTAGAATGAACTTTTATTAACAGATGAAAACATTAAAAGTTGCCGGGTGAAAGTCGCAGGTTTCTGTCGATCTTTATCTTCAGCGCAACAACCAAACGTGCAGAAAAACGTGATGTTTCTTCCTAAAATCGCTTGAATTACAAGTGATTTGGATGCGTTGGTTCTTAAAAGTACAAATAAATCAAAACTCTGTGTTTAGTCATTTGGTTTACATAGTAATCCTTTGAGCACTGCGGTACAAAGATTTGGAAAATCTTATGAACAAACTGAGTGTTTAACAAAATCAAACAGCTAGAGTGACTTTGCACTTTTTCCGCACTTGGTTCATGGAAAGAACCCCTGACCTCTGGAATAAAAGGGATGGGAGACACAGTGTCGACATAAACTGCTACTTTTACCAGCTAAATGGAAACATTGAGTTAGAATCTAGCAGAAATACTGAAAAGTATAATGTGGTATAGTTTGGCACAGCCTGTGTTACTATGAGCAACTCATGTTAAAGAATTTATACACAGATCGCTGCGTACATACATTCTGTCAGTTTTAGAGCAGTTTCACCCACATGTCAGCTCCCAGTCAACCTACTGGGACGGCAACCTCCTTTAAACATTTACAAGGAGCTCCGGTTGCTGCCTTGTGGAAGAAGATCTGCAGCAACATGGAACGGGAAATGTATTTTCTTGAAGGAAAAAACATCCCAAACACATCCTCTTACTGTGATTTCACTGGAGAAAACTGTATTATGCAATATGATATCACTTCTTTGTAAAACTATCTTTCGGTTCAACTTAAAGCCAGGCTGAGCAGACTGTAACTAAAGCGCTGCGATTCTTTTTAAAATGCATATTCCACACACCGAGTGCTGTGAGATGTTACATCACATTCCTCTTTTCTTTCACATCACACAGTTTGTGCAGAGTGAGTCAATCCTCAGTATGTCAAACTGCTAAACAGATGTACTGAAAGGATAAGTAAGCTGTGCTGAAGGATGAGATGTGAAGAGTTAAACTGAAAACTAATAGAGATTTATATCATTTTAGGAAGTAAACCTGAACGTACTACAGCAACAACAGAATCCAAGTCCCAGATAGCAGTGATAATCATAATAATAACAACAACTATGTAGAACACAAGACCCACAATGTTTAGGTCCCCACATTTAGGTAACCACAACTTTCTTAGAAGAGGTCGAATGTGCGAGCAACAGGAAGTGGAGGCTCACTGTGTTTGTCTGCGGGCTTAAAAAGAAAAAATACATTTGTTTGTGCTGGTCTACTGTAAACACCCAAACAAGAGCAAAGGTACATTTGCAGAAAGTGTTAAAGTACAACCAGTAACGGTTTTGTGGTAGGTGTTGGTGTGAGTGTGGCGACTGGTGTCTCATTAAAAGCAGCAACTCCTCCATGCTATCTGACTCGACTAATTGACATTTCAGGGTAGAGGAAATGTAAAAGGTTAGCAGCACACATTAAGTGTAGAGTAAGAGCAGCGGAGTGATGATTAAAGCATAGGTCCTCTGTTTAGGTTATCATTTCTTCTTATTTTATTTACTTATCAACCTTTCGCTCTGACATGAACTATTTTTGGTACCTGTGGCCTCACTGGAAGCCTCTGGAGTAGATGTTTCTTCAGAGGAAGATGCCGACTCGACTGGAAGGGCCTTTATTGTTTCCGGTCCTGAGCTTGCAGGCTCGGATGGGCTCGTGTCCGTGGATACGTCCCCGGAGGCTTGTTTTCTATCCAAGGCTTCTTCGCTTTCAACAGGGGCCAGCAGCTCCTCTGAGGGAGGCGTGGACACTACTGGCGGAGAATTTGCCAACAGAGCCGGAAAGAACGGGAATTAAACCACCACTGTCGATATAAGTCTCTGTGTGATTGTGTGTGAAATGAAGAGACGGAGACAGAGAAACAAGACGACAGGGATCAATACTGATAATACCTGTGCTGGTCTCTGTGGGGGCCTGGTTGGGGGATATTTCTGTGGCTGTTACGGATGACTCTTCCTCTGTTATGACAGCAACAATGGGCTCATCAGTGATAGGATCAGCCGATTTCACCTCTGTGTCTGAGATCGTAGAGCTCTGGGCTGAGGTGTCTGTAGTGGAGCTGGGCTGTGAGGTTTCTTCAGCCGCTGGAGGCTCTAGATTTGCCGCTATAGCTGACTAAAAAACAATAAAAAAAATCCTTTTTAATGGTGCGTAATTAAAATGTACAATTTTCTTGAATATTTAAGTAATAAAATTTTAGATTTAAACTCTCAAAAAATATGCCTGAATCACATGTGAGGCACAAAGAGTAAAACTCCACTAACAGTTACGAAAGGCAATGTGTAGGAAAGGAAATGGAATATAACCTATTTACCACACAAAAGGGATTTTTTCTCTGTCAGTAAGCAACACATGTAGACAAGGGAAAGGCACCGAGTGGAAAGCAAGTTACACGAGCTGAACTGCTGTTTAGGTTTTAGTCACACAGTAAAACAGCTTTTTAAGTCTTTCTGCTTAAAAACAGTTCGCTTAAAAGCCTGTTAACCTGTGGCTGTGAAGCAGCAGTCTCTTTGGCAACCGGCTCCGCGGAGGTGAGCAGTGAAGACGCTGCAGCACGGCTCCACTGCCCTGCAGCGTAAACCTTCTTTCCCGTCACCTTAGGAGGACAAAAGACAACGCTCGAATTAAACTAGGAAAATATTAACATTTATACTGCGAATTAACAAGATATCCGTGCTTGAGGAAGCAGCGTTACCTTTAACACTGCCACTGCTTGTGCAGGGTAGCACACTGATGCTCCTGCGCTCATCAGGCCCAGCGGGACCGCTAACCTCTTGAAACGAGAGCCTGAAATAAAACATTTTGCAAAGCAGGGCAGCGATCAATACAAGTGGGCAGAGGTTAAGTCCTGGAGGCCAGCTACTGAACTGCTATATCCAGAAAGGTCATGCTCACATAGTGTGTTGCAGCACATTTTGGCCAACACAATGCCCAGGTTAACTTAAAGACATTAACATTTTCATGCACTTTAAATGACTCTTTGGGGATACGAAGAAAGAGTGAGGAAGACAATGTACTGAGAAAAGTGAAACTTCCTCAGAAACTTCTTGTTTCTTGTGGTAAACTTTGGGCAATCGATGATGAGATGATGAGGGGTACTTCAGCTTCACTGGCTGTGGTGTCTAAATCCTGATAATCACAGTGTTATCTCATACATGAAAAGGTCACAATAAGATTAAATACACATAAATAAATCTGGAGTGTATATGCATTTTAAAACACAAAACAAAAAGGGGGCAAAACAGATGTTCTTGTTAACAAACAATGCATATCTCTGTGCAAGTTCACATGCATTGTGAGAAGTGTAGAAAATATCTAAAATGTTCATCCCATGAATACATTAAGCAGAAGTTGTAATACTTTATTTCCTGTGTGGCTGAAATGAAACTTTCTTCTGAGACAGTCTGAGAGCGTAAAACTAATTTGTGTCTTTCTGAAATTACTTTATATGTTTATATGTTCTGCAAAACAAAGAAAAATATTAAATGGTCTAAGAAAGAACGTAAAGTGCTGTGATCCTCACAAGCAGAGCTGGTGTCGCATCTTAACAATCTGGGACTGTTAAAACACACAGCCCAGAGGTCAGAGGTCAGAGCCTGCCAAAGTGTCAAGCCCACTGGACGATAAGTGTAAGAAGTGTCCTTAATAAATGCAGTTTGTAGAACAAATACACTGTTGTTGTGACGCAGCGAGTCGCAGGAGTCGAGTTTTGCAGATGAGTTTCAAAACATTGTATGTGACCATTTAGTGGCACACTGATGTGTCAGCAGCAATGCATGTTTATTGAGACATATTCAACAAATTGCACTTGTTTTTCAGGATTTTCATCTTTAATTTTTCTTGACTGATTTCTAAAAAAGGGAATTGTTTTGATGTCTTGTGAGTTACTTATTCATCAATGTATATTTAAGCTTACTAAACTTGCACTATGTGCAGTTCTTGCGTATGCTACATTTGTTATAGTCGTATGCAATGCTTTTACTGGGTCACATGGGGCTGGAGCCTATCCCACCTGTAATATGGCACAATGGAAAGGTGACCTGTCTATTGCAGGGCTAACACAGAGAGACAACCGTTCACACTTAGACCAACACTCTTTCAAACATTTTTCTTTATTTAATATGAGAAACTGATTAAAACGTTTCTTGCAGGCCTAAACAGTTTGTCAGGTCGAGTTACCTTTCCGTGCCAAGAACATGCCAAGCAGGCCAGCCACGGTGATGGTGCCAAATCTGGGCAGAAAACCAGGAGGAGGGTCCTTCAGGTAATAGTATAAATCTGAAGAGCAGATAACAGAAATCAAAATACTGACAAAAATACATTCAGCTTCCTTTAAAGAAAAGGTGTGAACTGTATCACTAATATTGGGACTACCATTAAACTGTAACTAAAAAAATAACTTTAAATAGATCACTCTCTCCCTCTAATGTCTTACTGTGGGTAAGACTGAAGTACTGAATACATCACAAATTAAATATGTTTCTAAAGGTGCTATTTACATGAAAGTCTGACCAGATGTGTTAAATAACCCATCCAATCCACAAATGCCACAATATCAAACCAAAGATGCCCATAAATTAAGTTATGTGTAATAATGAGAAATCACACAGGGAGAAAGTATTGTACACACAGTATCAAACTTCACTGTTGGTATGGTGTTTTGGGGGTGATATGCAGCGCCTCTAGTGCTGCTTGACTCTCAGACAACTCTTCTGATAATTCTTTTCACTCTGTCTGAAATCTTGCAGGAGGCATCTGGTCATGGTCGGTTTATGGTAACATGATGTTCTTTCACTTTGCTCACTGGAACCTTCACTAGTTTAGAAATTCTTCGGTATGTTTTGCAACGGCCTTGAGAGAGCTCATTGGTTTTACACCTTAGTAATGAGACCCCTTCTTATAGGCCATCAGTTGGTGAAGAACCAGCTAATATTAATTTGCACTTTGCACAAGTGGCAGGACTGATTTAAGCTACTGTCATGACTTTCCACGACTTTTTGCACCTCCCTTTTCATGCGTTTGATACTTTCCCCTGTGTCATTTCTCGCTATTACACATAATTTATGGACATATGTGGTTTGATTTCTTTGCATGTGTGAAATGGATGGTTTGTTACAGACACCTGGTGAGAATTTCACATCAATAGCACCCCTTGAAATATATTTACTTAGTAAATGTGTGACATGTTGAAAACTTTAAATGTCTTATTATTATTGAAATTTTATATTTAGGCGCAATGTAACTACGACTGTTGTTTGCCTGTTGTTTACTCACCTTCTCCAGCATGATATAGATCAATACTTCCCCTTTTCACAGAGATACAGGCACCCTGCAGGGAACAGAAGACTAAACTGAAACCACTACAAAAGTTCATCAAGAACAAGCCTGTTTAAGCAACACTGAAACAGATACATGTGAGTCAGTGCTAACTGCTCACCCCCACCCAACAACCCGTGTTTCACAGAATCAAACTGTCAAATCTTCTTGCAGCAAACTTCATGCAGTTTAACTTCAGTTAAACTGCATGACGTTTCCTGTCTAACTCCTAAACCTGCAAGAATCCTTCCTGCACCGAGCACTTGCAGCATGTGGGATCATGCTCTGTAAACCACAATGAGCAGCAAAAAGATAGTGGTGTCAACTAAATTCGCAGGTGCAAGATAAGAGTTCTCTGGTGCATTTTAGCTGTCATATGTTTAAATATAAACATGTTTCCACCACCTGCTCGTGTTAAAAGTGCAGAAGAGGATGTGAAAGCATGAGCTACATCAGTACTTGGCGGTGAATGTGAATGAGATTTTTTCCTACATGCAGCTTTACATGTACACAAAGGGGGGAAAAACGTGAATACCTTTACAGCGTGCACAAATGGTAGTACTGTCTCTCTGGCTGTAGTCACTCCACCCTCGATGACCCCCGGACTCTCTGGGACAAACTTACTCTGAGCAGACTGCAACACCGGGTTGTAGATGTTGAGCTGGGGAAAGGGAGGTAGAGAGTTGGTGTGTTATTATGGCTATGAATGGCAATATCCCATAAATATCATGAATACACACCTTTTCTCGAGTAACCAGCCCATCAGCGGGCGCTTCATTCACAGAGTACACACGGAGGGAGGCTATTCCCAGCACAGTGGGGACGGCCACCATTACCACCTGGCAGGAGGGGGAACGTACACTGTAGTTTTAGTCAGTGTGTCAACACCACATCACTATCACAGCTTACTTCGTGGACTTTCAGTGGAAGAATTATTATATATATATTATATTATTAATTACAACAATACCACCATATATTTCAAAGCATCGCTTTTCCAGTCTTTCAAATATTTATTTATACTTCATTAATGAACTTCTAAGTATACATCCTGAGCTTATTCCCTTTGTTTTGTGTGTACAAACTGTTTCGAACTAGTTAAGCTAACTGGCATTAAGCGTTACTCTTACCGACAGTGTTTGTGTTGTAGCTTAATGCGGCTCTAGAAAGCTAACAAAGGCAGGGCTGACAGCTATTAAGGTTAAACAGCTGTTACACACTTTTAAAGATGCAACCTCTGCTAAAATCTTCCTCCGTGTATTCTTTTTAGGAGTCATTCAGCGAAGCTAGCACAGCACACATAGCTAGCAAAGCTTTTTCGTGCAGCGTAACAACGCCTGAGATGTGACAACCAGAACAAGTAAACATTAGCAGCTGCGGGGCACTTGACACCAACACACAGTCTACACTTTCATTGAAAAGTCATTGTAATAAAAGCTAAAAACTTTACTGAAGACAAAATGACATGCATTCACCTTGGCCGCCATGATAGCACTCTCCCCCTTCTTCTGTTGGCTACAGCTTCGTTCTAGCCCAAAAAACCCCGCGGTCGGCTACTGCCACCTAATGGGCTGAAGTGGGTATTGCAGCTCGGCTGTGCTATCCTACTCGTCAAGTAAGTCCACATGTTGCTCACCCACTGAGCGGACAGTTGACCTTTGCTTTTGTACATTTGCATGCGTGTAATCAAAATAAAAATAAACTCCTACTCGCAGTTTCACATGTAAATGAGTTGTTATTTATGTTGCTGAGACATTGCCAGCATCGACCCTGAGGGGGCCACATGTTCCAGCACCACAGGATTTCTCCACATTTAGTTTCGTTTTAATGAAGTGAATATGTATAAGAACATTTACAGTAGTACTTAACTTTGTGATTTAAGATGTGTTCAGTCAGAAATCAACCTACACACACAAAGTTCTGCACCAGAACAGCACAGGTGCACATGTTGCACTGGATTTGATGAAACAGTATCAGTCTAGGAGTGAATTTTTGGGTTGCCGGTGAAGCCACTAGATACCTGAGTTAAGGTTTGCAACATTGTTTACAAATGGAAATACATCAAGAATAGCTGCTGATTATGTTTTTATGTTGTTATTTCAACAGCATCCTTCTTTTGCTCTCCACCTGGACTATTTACCTGCAGGCAACCAAAGCCTGCTCAAACCTGTTTTGTTAGTACTGAGAGTACAAGCAGACTACTAATGGAAGCTTCCAGTATCAATAAACCTTCTCTATATTTATATGCCGAATCTGTTTAGGCAATTGCACATACTCATTCCAATAGTAAGGCCCCAACAAATGGTAAATGGCCTGTATTTGTATAGCGCTTTACTAGTCCCTAAGGACCCCCAAATCCAGTCACATCCAGTCATCCACCCATTCACACACTGGTGATGGCAAGCTACATTGTAGCCACAGCCACCCTGGGGCGCACTGACAGAGGTGAGGCTGCCGGACACTGGTAGGTAACGGGTGAAGTGTCTTGCCCAAGGACACAATGATTGAGACTGTCCAAGCCGGGGCTCGAACCGGCAACCTTCCGATTACAAAGGCGAACTCCCAACTCTTGAGCCACAATCGCTCGGCAAGGCTATAGATCCCCAAGAGATGAATCCAGAATAAAGATTGTCTTTAAAAGAGTGCAGAGAGTGAAGCCAAGTGACAGCCTGGAAACAAAGCTTTTGCCCACCACATTGTAAACTTAAAAAGATATGATGGATAGATGGATGGCACGGGTTGCACAGCAAGCTATAGGGCTTCCTGCCCTTAAATTGAAACTGTTATTAACTAGAAGACACAGCAAAACTCTTCCAATAAATCAGAGGAAAGGCACACATTAACCGGCCATAGTGCAGAGGATTCAGTTTATTGAAGTCAAAGTTTAACAACTTAGGTTTACAATCTGTATTTTCTGTAATATATATTCATATATATGAAACCAAAAAAGGCTACTTTAGGAAGAATAAATGTAATTTTCTTTCTTTTTTAATATCGTCTTTAGTCATTTTAATGTACAGAATAACAGTAAGCTAATATTATCCTTGAAAAAGAGCAATATGTTCCTTTTTTTTAATGTCGCAGTGCAACTTACATCTTACACACCTGTGCAATGTACCATGAGGTGTACACCCCTGAAAGAACACACAGTGGAATCTCCCTTTTCGGCCTGTTTCTGCAGGTTTACACACACAAAAAGATTCGGGAGGAATAACACAGTCGGTGCCTACAAATGAAAACTCTCAGAACTCCTTTAATCTACAGTATGTCAGAGCAGCGGTTGGAGAAAGAAGACCAACACTACAGATGACAAACAGAGAGAGGTCTGCAGACTAAAACTGTATTGTAACTCTTCTACAGCTGCGCGTGTGTGTCTGTGTGTGTGTGTGCGTGCCTGTGTGTGGAAATAGTCAGTCCTTTTGTTGCCAAAGAGAGGATTGGGAGGCACAGGGAAAGTGCTTGCATCATTGAGTTTCTTTGTGTTACTCTCAAATTAATCATTAAAAAACTAACTAGCAAAAAAACAAAAATAAAGAAATAACAGGCAAATAACATGAGCTATATCTCTGGGGCACGTTTGATATTTCACTACAGTGTGACATGGTGAAAACTCATGAAGAAGAACAACAGTAAAATATGAAGACTAAGTACAGACAGTGCTGGATGCAGCAGGTGCTACACGTGTCTCTCGGAGTCCTCGACACTGGGGGGCACCGTTGAGTCCTTGGCCTGATATTGCAGATGAAATGATTCATCCCGGTTTCACAGACATTACAGACCGTTTAGTGCAGAGGTTATGACTGCCCAGTATCAACCATATGCTTAGAGGGAATGTCAAATTAGCTTTCACTTTGGAAGCAACTGCAGTGATGTCACTTGGAGTGAGGTGTCAGAAGCTTCTTTAGGATGCAGGTCGGTCTTCTATGTAAGCCAAACATCAAATCATAACCTGCTGCTTGGATGCTAAAGGAGAAGGAAAAACCTCCCTTAACTGTCATGGTACAGTACGTGTCTCTAAACACTGCAGAATGAAAAACAAAGACTTGAAAGCTACGAGCACATAAAGAAAAAGTCATCCTTCGACGGTACTTTTGCATCTATCATGCGCTACGAGTCTAATTACCTTGCAATTGTGAGAAGGAACAAAAAAAGGAACACAAATGATCCACAGTATTTTACCCTGTCCATTCAAATCAGTCCCAGGCCTTTGTCTCATGCAACGCACCACCCAGAGAATGGTCAGCCGTGATGTAAACCAGTAAAGACCATCAGCGACGGCTGTCGGTCGCATCCTATTTGTTCGACTGCTAAACACCCTGCATCTACAGAGTGAAGAGGGGGACACTGCAGAACCTTGGCATAGAATACATCATACTTTACATTATTTCTATGACACAAAACGTAAATAGATTTTATATAGTCTTCTATGTTTAAATATATTTGTAGACTGTACACAAATCTTTAGAAAATGAGACGGGAAATGCTTTTACCTGATATTTGAACAGCAATGGTAATGAGGCCGATGACACGTAGACCCTGTGATGCAGCCGATGAGATATAGAGATATAGAAAGTGCATTCGTTGTAGTGAGTGACTGAAAAAGAACTCTCTAAGCTCTTGCATTCACGGTTTAAGGAAAAAAAACTATGAAAGAAACCAAAAGAAAGTAATAATAATAAACTTGTTTTGCACCCGCACAAATACATACTCTCTGTCTTCCCTCCGCTACCTCTAGAAGCCTATCACAGTGGTAGTGGAACGCAAACATTTACATCAGTATACACAGCAGTATACACATATACACAAGTCTTTGAGGACTAGAGAAAGAAGTCGCTAAGAAAAGAGAAGGTGATGGAGAGAAACGAGAGGAAGAGAAGATGCCAACAGAACTGCACTCGTTCAGAGGAGACTCCTTCAGCATATGAATCCGGCCAGCGCAAAGGGGTTCTCGCTGATAAACCGACATTGCTGGCTACCTCTCACAGTCTCACACTTTACTTTCCCCGCACTGTCCCGTGAGATCAGCCTGAAATAACAGTGAGGTCCCTGTAACTCAAAAAGATACGCAAGAGGAAAAAAACACAGAGAGAAAGGGGGAGAACTGGTGGCTCTGGGTGCAAAGTTCATCAGTACAAAAGTACAGTGCTGTGGTGAAAAGGGTTTTCCTCTGTATTGCTGCTACATAGCTCCCCCTTACCCCTAAAATAAAGCAGAAAAAAGCAAAAGCAAAACCTAAAGAATATAAAAGAAAACATTTGTGTTAAAAAGTCTGTTTTTTCCCCCCGTTTTGCTTGACAAGCGTGTGGCGTTTATGCTGAGATCCATAGACAAAGGAAGATTAATGCTTTCTGTTCAGGCATGCAATTGGCACCCTGTGGGGTCCTCGGGATTATCAAAAGTTCATACACGCAGGTCTCAGACTGTTCCCTCTATGATATTTACACATCTTACAATGTGTGTGTGTGTGTGTGTGCATGCTCAGAGTCGTGACCAGGACAGAGGGTTAGCTAATGTAAAGCTCCGTGTTACTGCGCTCGTGTGTGTGTGTTTGCGTGTCAGTTCAGCCTTTGCTTCTCGTCTCTTTCTCACACGTGGGTCTCGATGAAGGAGTGCGTGTGGGTCATGAGAGGTGCGGCCAGCGGGGAGAGGTCATCCTGGCCGTTGGTGCCGGGGCTGAGCTGGCAGATGTCTGAGTAGAGCTCGCTGTGCCACTGCTTCCATTCTCTGAAGGTTTGGGAGCACAAGCCAGGGTCCTCCAGGAGGGAACAGATCACTGCTAGCTCCGACTCTTTCGCCTGTAGGAGAAAAGCGTTACCGCATTAAATCCTCAAATTGTTTTTTGTGTAAAGAAAACCAACAACAACCTGGTAACGCTTATAATACACCCTGTGATAAAGGATGTAGTTCCCCTGTAATTAAATGGAAATTCAATGTATTTCAGTTGAAACTATAATGTAATTGTTGTATATTTATCTGTAAATACGGACACTAGAATAAAGGGGTAACATGTCAGCCAAGTAAATTGTACTTACACTGTAATTTTAAGTATAGTGTAAGTATGTAATTCTATGGTAATTTTACAGAAAAACATTATTTCCCCATCTTGCATCGTAAGTATGCTGTACTTTTCGGAGTATGGGCCGTATTATGAAGTGGGGAAATCTTGCTTTTTTACATCTTTTTTTTTTTCAATTTAATTCAATTCAGTTTTATTCACATAGCACGAAGCATAGAAGCTTCTTCAGTTCTAGGGTCAAATGGTGGAAAGTCCCAGATTTAAGCCGTGTGGGAGTGTCCCCCCAAGAGGGACAATGGACCCCCTAATGATCCTTTACCTAATCACATGAGCCAAGGTGTGAAAACTGATGTAGGTCACAAGCAGCCAGGGTTTCGGGTGAGCTCACTGTGAAACCTAGCCCCACCCTATCATGTGATTTCCTGAGGTCAGAAGGCCCAGGATGTGATTGGGCGTTAGGGCATCTGGGAAGGGATCTCAGAACTGGATTATAGATGTCAGACAGGTGGTGTCGTAAACCACTGCCTCTGTTCAAAGATGGTCGCTCACAGTGGACATAAATGGATTCTTTCAGTCCCTTTTTCAAACCACCTGTCCTCTCTGTCCAAAATGTGAACATTGGCATCCTCGAAAAGAGTGACCTTTGTCCTTTAGATGCAGATGGACCGCTGAGTCTTGTCCCGTGGGGGTCCATTGTCCCTCTTTGGGGGACACTCCCACAGGGCTTAAATCTGGGACTCTCCTCTATTTGACCCTAGAACTGAAGAAGCTTCTCGGATGAGAGGTGAAACGTCTTCAAGCAACTTAAAGAAGTCCAGATGCTTTTCTTTCCAAGCTCCTTAGGCTACGACGACCTGGATGATTGAGAACCTTCACAGACTTTTAACAGGCGCCATCTTATTTTGGGTCCATCTTTATTTAAAATTCATCAAGTTGTTGTGCATCAATTAATAAATAAAGACGTTAAAAAATAACGATGTGAAAAGGCAAGATTAATCCATTCCATAATACGCCAGGAAAGGTACAGCATACTTATGATGTAAGGAGGGGAAGTATTGTTTGTTTTTCAGCAACATTTCCATGAAATGACACACTAAGGGGTCACGTGACTAAGGGAGTTATGGGTTTACGTGTATTAGAAAGTTTTAAAACATGTCAAATCTTTGTTGCGCTTGTGACAGAAGTTGTTAATGATACCTTCAAGGTGCTACGGAGGGCTCGGACCCGGTGCAGCCTGTCGTTGAGCAGGGGGTCCCTGGCTCTCTGGATGAAACAGCGTCGAAGCTCCTGCCTGCTACATGGTCTAGGGTCTCCTAAAGCTGTCACGTTGGCTTGCTCCAGGGCCCGATAGAGCTGCTCTAGCCCATCCAGCGGCTCGGGCTCGCGGCACTCTGAAACTCGCCGCTCCCGTCCCTCCGACACCCTCCTCTCTCTGCTCTCCACTCTCAGCTCCCGCAGATCTAACGAGACGAGCGGTGAGAGTCAGACCGATCATGTACAACTGACAGTTAGCAAACAAAGTCGCATGTCATCCCACGCTCCTCAGAGATATTCTCGTTTTCTTTGGGGGGGTGGGGGTGGGTTTCAGAAGTTAACTGAAATGTTTTTGTCCCATGTCTAGATTTGGATACCTTTATACTAATGTGACACTGTTTTGTCTTTACAAAATAAATAAACTGTGAAGTAAAGAGAATTAGTTCACTCTGATCACTGGCACAAGTAATACTAAGAGCAGTATAAATAGTTTCACATGTGTCACACAGCAGGAAAGAGTCTATTTAGATGCATTCATAAAACTGGGAATTCTCAGTGGTTTAGGCAAGAGCTGCCTGGATACAATGATCAGATTGCCGCACATGTGACGCCCACCTGCTAGCATGTACTGGAATATTAGCTGTGTTATTCGCATATTGGTGCAAAAGGTATTCGTATGAGGGAATTCATGCAAAATTTCAAGACTGCAGTGCATCTGCAAAAACAGCTTAAGGAGAAACTATTACTTTCAGCTGCTCCCTTATTCATGAGGGGTCACAACAGCTGGTAGCTGCATGTGTCTGATTTAGCAGATTTTTACACCAGATGCCCTCCTGATGCAACCCCAAAGGGATTTGTGTCTCCTTTTGGGATCAAACTGGGAATTTTCACTGGGATCTTTTGTTAGCTCTACCTCCTTAATACAAATAAAACTTATAGTTGTACCCTTTTTGGAGAGTGAACCTTTTGTTTGGTTACAGTGGATTTATGCATTCATGTTAAACCTTCGCTGTAGGCATCTGTATGTCATTGCTGCAAACCCTTTTAAATAACCTAACATGCACTTTCCTATCTACACATGGCATCGCCACAGGCCGCACTGGTATGAATACTGACAACAGAGTGGAAGGCTTGTGTACAGTTTGGGCCACAAGTTTACAAACACTCATCATGGGCATGAATACCGTGGTCATTTTGGGCTTTTAATGATTTCTTTGTACTGTTTTATTTTCCAGTGTGGAACTATTATACAGCATCCATCTTTGATGACTATAAAAAAAACAAGAACTCCTGCACGAGTTTGAATTCATTTAGGATTTTCTCTGATCCACACAGGCTCAAGCTTATACATACACTCATTTAAATGTCTCAATAAATGCGTTTCAACTCGATATCACAGCAAAATGTGAAAGACGCGCCGGTCCACCGTTTCCATTTCACATTTTTGTCTCCAAAATGTGAAATGTACGTGCATGCAGAAGTTGAAGTAAGTTGCAAAAGTTTTATGTTTAGATGAAACAAATATTTAACTATTTGGCAACAATGACATGAGGCATGTTGAAGGTGAGGCTTTTAAACATAAGAACATTGTACCAGCTGTCAAGCATGGTGGTGGTAGCATCATGCTTTGCTTCTGGTACAATGCATAAAGTGGATGGAATAAAGAAGGAGGAAGTCTACCTCAAACTTCTCTAACTTCACTTTAAACCAGTTGGTATATGGCTGAAAAGAAACGAAACAATGATCCTGAAAACACTTTAAAACTGCTTTGGAATAGATAAAGCAGATCAACATTTAGTGTCTGAAACTTAGTATTGAAAATTTGTGGAGAATGTGTCAATGCCAAGTCCGTGCCTGGAAACCAACCAATTTAAATGAACCTAGTGCCAAAGAGAGGGGTCAACTATCCATCCAGGATTATGCCAGAAGCTCGTCGATGGCTCCCAAAACATCTGCAACTCGGTGAGGGACATTTACCCAAATATTAGTGAAGGGTGTACATATTTATTTGACCCTACATGTATACTTTTGACTTTCTGTGGATTAGAAAATACACTCAAACTTGTTCCCAGTTCTTGTTTTTTAGAACTTTTTAAAGATGTTGCTGTACAATCATTTGATCCTGGAAAAAGAAGAGTTTAAAGAAATCATTTAAAGCCCAAAACCATGAGATTCATGCCCATGATAGGTGTATATACACTTAGAACCACTGCAGACTGTTCTGGGCTCTACATAGATTCAAAGCAGAAGTTTAAATTAAGTTTTAAAGTTTAAAAGAGTTTTTGTTTGTTTAGTAGAAATGGGAATATTAGAGAAATATTATTATATAATATTTATAGAATTTTTTTACATTTTTGTATCTGACAATGATCACATCATCATCATCATCATCATTTATTTATATAGCAATTTAAAAACACACCTGGTAGACCAAAGGACTGTACAATACTAATATGCACATAGTAATAAAACCAGACATAGCAATAAAATAAAAACAAACAAACAAACAAAAAAAAGATACATGACAGCTTATATTCATTTCATAGTTGACTGTATTGAACACTGTTAGAAAACTGGGCTTTTTTAAAGCCTGAAAAGTCAGTGATTACATACTAATCATTAAATTAACCTGAGCCAGACATATTAATTTCCCTCTGGGAATAATAAAGTTATTCTTATTCTTCTTATTGTTAATGACTGAGCTGACAATTACTACATATTTTGACCTATGTAAATATGGGTGGGAGGATAAAAACAAACACAGGACTAAGATTAATAGTTATATACAAAATAACACTGTAAACTTGATCAATTTTACATCATTTTGTGTCTCAATTTCTATAAAATACTCAGAGGTTATGCACTACTTAAAGTTTCTTACAATATAGTTATTTCTTTATCATCATTACTTCTTTATGTCCTGTGAATAGTTGCTATAAATAGCTGAATTGTTACCCGATTACTTTAGATAAATATAACTGTATACTTTAACTTAAATACATGACATTAATATTTTGTCTAACTCATACAACACTAGGAAAAATATTAACCCTGTAACTTTCTTACCCTCCTCACCCTCAAGCATATCTGCAGCCTGCTCTTCTGCCTCCTCGTCTTCACTCCTCTCCTCCATGTGAGCAGAGGTGTGCAGCAGCTTTCCTGGCATCGGGTCCCTGTTCCTGGGGAGACTCTGGCTCCGCTGCTTGTGGGAGCGCCTGTGTGTGTGGCTGTGTGTGTACGGCCCCCGCTCCAGAGGGAAGGGCCCGTCCCGTTCTCTGTCCCTCTCTGCGGCGTGGTGTCTCCGTACGGGCAGCGTGGCCTGCCTGCGTCTCTCTGGGGACATGCCCTGTCTGCCCAGCCCTCCGTAGAACCCCATTTCTCCAGCCATGCTCCCCATTAAGCCGCCATACTCACTCTCCCCCGGTGCTGTCTGGAGGAAGTGCAGCCCTGCGCTGGTCAGAGGGGTCTCAATGAGGTCCTGCCAGGAGCGTCGTTCACGATGGGAAGAGCGGCAGCCGGATGAGTGGGTACTGGTGCTGCCTGTGCCAGTGCCCATGCCCATGCCGTCTCCACGCTGGTCCTCGGCAGAGGAGTGGGAGTGTGTGGACTCGCTGGAGAAATGCCGACCATGCTTAGGCTCCGGGAAGGGGCTAGAAGAATTAACCTGTGGAGGGAGAGGGGAGGTGGAAGAGACCATCTGTGGAGGAATGGGGGAGGTGGAGGCACTCATCGGTGGGGGGAGTGGGGATGGAGTGGAGCGCATGAGGCTCATGGAGCTCACTGAGCGGGGCAACTGGTCATAACTGTGGAGGAGGTTAGCCTGAACGGATGAAGAGTAAGAGAAGTGAGCAGGGATAGATAAAAGGGGTGAAGAGTGAAAGGTGAGCACAGATACAAGGAAACAGTGACCCGCAAGACGAGGAGGAGGAGGAGGTGTGCAAGGGTGGAGAGAGGACAGGAGAAGGACAGAAAGAGAGCAAAAGATGAGAATAAAAAAGCAATGAGATGGCTGAAGAGTAATCCAAGAATGACTGACATGAGCATTGTGTGGCTCAGCTGAGATATTAATGACACCAGTGCCACTGGATTTTAATTCTCTGAGTAACATCAGAGCAGTGATGTAATGAGCATGTGCATGTCGCCACCTAGAGGTCAGACTAAGTACAAGTTCTGGCAGCAGAACACAGAGAAGTGATGGTCTTGGCTGCTTACAGAAGCCGTTAGGCTCACACTCTGATGTTTTATTAATGCCGAGCTCTGGTCTACGCAGATCTGAAAACTGTGGGGCTTTTAAGAATCAAATATTCTATCAGAATGAAACATTGCAAAGGAGTGTAGTTGAGTGTGTTACTTACCGATGGTGTGCGATGGTAAGTATCACAGAGGGATGAGGGTCCCTCCTGTTTGAGTGTCATCGAGCCATCGACGTCGTCTTGATCGCTCTCACTCCAATAGTCTGACGTGACGATAAATACACATGCACATACAAAATTGTGCTAGTTATACACACACACACACACACAAAGTTTGAGGGAATCCTTTCTTGTCTAGCCCATCCACCTCACCTTCATCAGGGCGAGGCACCTTATCATCTGGTGTGTATCCAATAGCAGCTAGACCCAGCCGGTTCATCCACCTACAGGAAAGAAGTGAAGCAAGGCATCAAAGGATAGATGAGAATACGTGTAGACAAGATGATGAGAAGGAAGGATGGGTTATACTTGGTAAATGGTAGGTGATGAATAAAAAAACTTTCACTCTAAATAATTTAAGTTGTTTCTCTTAACAGCTGATGTCTGTCTAACTGACTCTATCCCCCTCAAAGAGAGGAGAAAGGCTTTGAGATAATTAATGAGATGGAGGCAGAAATAGAGAAAGACAAGAGAGAAAAACAGCCATTCTCTCTGAAGATTGAGTCTCCGATGCTGTCTGCCTCCACGCTCCTGTCTGTCTCCAAACAGATCCCACCTTGTCCCGTGTCTCTCTACAGTCACCTAATAATAAAGTTGTGACTAAGAATAGTCTCCGACTTTGACAGGTTTCCTGTTCTTACAAACTACAGTAAGTAGGGCCTCCAACAGGAAATGACACACGCATTACATTTTTAAATTAAAAACAAAAAAACCTCATGAACAAAAAAAGCAGCAACCCCTGCAGTTACTGGAGTAGCCACTTGGGGCATACTTCAAAGGTAAATAAATATCCATACACTTTTATTTTCAATATTTACAGAAAAAATGCCTTAAAGTTGTTGATATTTTTGCTGCTAGGTGTCACTGTAGCAAGGTCACTGAACTGGACCTGTGCTTTTTAATTTTCTGAAAAATAATGGCTTTATACAGGGTTAACTGTGCTAATAGCATGTTCAATCTCCATTTTAAAAAAAAGTTGTTTTTGTGTGTATAAATGAAATCCTAGTTTATTTGTTTTTATAGCACAGTTGTACAGTATGTTAGCACTGATTAGCAAGTATCTGTCGGAGCAAAGCACCCATTCAGTCTGCAGATGCTAACCGACTTGCTAGCGTTAGCTGGTAGCTTAATGCTCTCATGTAAATGTGGTGATTTCTATCTAAATTAAAAGCAAAAATAGACCAAAACACAAGGTATCACCAGCAAAAATGCTAAACTTTAAAACATTTTAAATAAGCCTTCGTTAACCAGTTGTTGAAGTCATGTTAATTATGCTTTTATGTTTTTTTTTCTGCTAATAGCTCATATAGCTATTACTTACACCTACCGCATATTAATCCTCATATAAAAATAGTTCCTCACAATCCAATATTTTCCTCTTCTTTGATAAAAAAAAATGTAGCGCCAAGCTTTATTCAGCCCTTTTTAATAACACATTTGCCACCAACCATTTGTTATGATATGCACTATGTTCAAAGCTTTGGAATAAGTTTCACAAAACATTCAGATATTATTGAGGAACAATGTCTCTATTGATGTGGTTTTATCTTGGCTAGGTTTCGGTGTTTAATCCCGAGTAGGTGTGGATACTGGAATGAATGGTTGTCTGCCACTGGGTT
Organism: Neolamprologus brichardi; assembly: GCF_056152115.1. Taxonomy (NCBI): domain Eukaryota; kingdom Metazoa; phylum Chordata; class Actinopteri; order Cichliformes; family Cichlidae; genus Neolamprologus; species Neolamprologus brichardi. The sequence goes on along the minus strand of NC_142105.1, from coordinate 19,672,137 downwards.
AGCCCTGTGATAGACTGGCCTCTCATCCAGCAACCCTGAATTAGATTTGCGGTTAAGACGGATACATGGATGCATTCCACAGGGAAACAGAAACCTTTTAGGACTTTGTGAACCACCACGAAGAATCAGGATCTAAATTTAGCTTCACTGTAAGTGCTGAAAAATGCTAACACCCACCTTTTCACACATAATGCCCAAGAAAATGTGTGAAACAACACTTTCACACAGGAACACTCCAGATGAAGTATGGAAGTCAAATATAGCTGATTAATTACTCTCTTCCAATTAACTCCCCATGTCATTGAGGAGAGGTGTGGATAATTAGAGCCCATCAGATAGCACTCCTGCAAATATATCTCTACAATCTATCTCTTGCAAGCACACACGACACAGACACACACACACACAAACAAGAGCATTTAACAAAGGAGGGCCAAGTTCATGCCTTATTCATGCTTAGAGTTGTGTTGGTGAGTTGTTCCCTGTGTAAACTTGATTTACTCCATTAAAATATTCATTAAAGGACACGTGACGTCCCCTGTCTCTGACGTTGGTCCATATTTAAAGAAACAAACCCAAAACACCACCCCACACACGTTTAGAAACTTGTATATATTCACAGCAACTCACCTGTTCATTTCCTCAAGACAATCTGTGGCGAAGAAGAAGCTCTTGATTTTTGGATGACAGGCTTTGAAGGCACTGCAGTCAGTCAGGAAGAAGAAGGACTGATTAGTGTTTTTGCGTGTGCGCAGTGGGTTTGTGCGCGCTCACGTTGTGTGGGTGAGCGCACATGTGCTTGATTAGTAATTTTTGGCGACATGTGAGAGACACTCACAATTTCCGTCTGCACTCTATGGCTCGGTCTATTCTGAACTCAGGGAGGCTGATGAAGCCCTCAGCCTTCTCATCCTGCAGGCAGAGACAGATGGAGAGTGGTGGTACAGCATCAACACACAGAACAAAATGTCATGCATACCAATTTTATTTGGGATACTAAGACTCTAGTCAAGCATATGAAAACAACATATGTTGTTTACATTGGCTGGGATAAAGTCCTTTTCCTACTTAACATTAAAAAGACAAGCTATGACTATCATAGCCAGAACATGGAGATAAAATCTTCTGCATAAACAAACTCATCCACTGTTAATTTAGTCTCGATGAGATTTTGGTTTCAAAATATTTCACATATACACTAACTGGTCAATTTATTAGGTACACAACCACATTGCAGCAACTCTGTTCATTTAGGCATGTAGGCATGGTCAAGACAGCCTGCTGAAGTTCATTTAAGTGACTCATTTAAACTGATTTAGGTGACTTTGACCATGGCATGGTCGTTGGTGCAAAACCGCTAATCTACTGGGATTTTCCCCTTACAGCTGTCTTTAGGGTTTAAGGACAAATGTCTGAAAAAGAGAAAACATGTCAAAGGTGGAAGACTAGCCAGACCACTTCGAGCTGATAGGAAGGCAACAGTAAGCAGCAGAAGACCAGACCAGGCGCCACTCCTGTTAGCTAACAACAGGTAAATGAGGCTGCAATTCACACAGGCTAATCAAAATTGGACAACAGACGATTGGAAAGAATTTGCCTGGTCTCCTGAGTCTCGATTTCTGCTGCTACAGATAACAGTGTCAGAATTTGGCATAAACATCATGAAAGCATGGATCCATCCTGCCTCGTCTCATCTGCTGGTAGTGGTGTAGAGGAGGATTTCTTGGTACATTTTGGGCCCCTTCGTACCAAGAGAGCATTGTTTAAACACCACAGCCTACCCAGGTATTGTTCATGTCCATCCCTTTATAACCACAATGTCCCCATCTTCTGATGGATAATGAGATCAACCGAACGATCTTAAACTGGTTTCTTAAACGTGACTATCAAATGGCCTCCACATTCACCAGATGTTCACAGTTCACAGACAACTGTGTGTTGCTGTCATGTCAATACGGACCAAGATCAGCGAGAATTTTTTTCAGTACTTTGCTGTAAAACATTAAATGAATTTTTGTTGACATTTTTTTTGTAATGAAATTTTTCAATTGAAAAAAGTATTATTTTATTTTAATTGACTAAATTATGCATTTCCTAGTTGCAGTCCAATTATAAGACACGCTGGCAGAGATGTAGAAATGATATTAGCCTTTTTTTCTTGATTTTATGAGAAGATTTCATTACAGGAACAGTATGGGGTTCCATTTGTATTAAAATTATGGTCACATACACACTTTCTATGTCAGATGAAAAGGTTCATGTCAACTCTGAACTGTACTCCAGCACGGACAAGCAGACCGTCAACATCTGTCACCTCACAAATCACCCGACAAGTCATCTTTGTGTCGGTGTACTTCTGGTTCTGCATGTTGTCCTTATGTGTTACCTGGCTTCTTGTTTTTTACTAGTATCCTCATTATTACTTTGGCTGGTTCTATAGCCAAAACTACACAACACAGCCAAATGAAAGGAAGTAAGATGATGTTTTGTCAAATGTTTGTCTGAAACAGACAGAGGAGATGTAAACCTGATTTCAGCAGAAACAGAACCTCATAAATAAGAAAGAAAAGCCTCAAAATTGAAGAGAAAATCATTAATATTAATATCCTGTAGCACTCATTGCTATATGCTATTAATAATGCCTCATATGGTGTTTTTGTTTTTTATTCAAAAATCTAATTTGGTCTCTAATTTGAAAGACAGCCATTATAGTCATTTGAAATATAATAATGTATCTGTATTAGACACTGTATTACACTTCATATGTGGACTGGTGAAGTTTTGTGTTGAAACTGTGACAACTAGCTGGTGTTCATTAGTTCTGGCAACAATAAGCACGGCAAAATTGCTGTGTTTTTGATTGTAATGCCTTACGTTTTGGTTGGTGTACCAGTAGAGACAAGACTCTTTGAGGATAAACCAGTACTTCCTCCATTTTTGGGTGAAGTAGCCTTTAGCGTCCTTCTTTTTCCATAGCCAGCCTTCACAGTCACCGTGGCCGAGATCCTTACAGGAGATTCTCCTTCGACTGGCACTAGTGAGGGAACCTAGCGAGGGAGAGAAGAAAGACCAAGAATCCTGAAGGTCTGACAGTGAAAATAAGTACTCTGTGTGTGCTAACATGTAATCAGTATTTGAAGTTGCTAATGCTAACAAATGAAATCCAAATGTTAGGAGTCTATTCTTTATCTCTGGGAGAATTTTAATCCCTGTCATTATCTCACAGTGATGAGTGATCATGTCTGGAGTTTAGACACATTTTCAGGGTAAATCACGGGGGCCTCAAGTGCTCCCATACATGCAGCACTGCAGTGTGTTACTGTGAAGATCCTACACTGGAAAATTAAAGAGAAAGGTACCTACCTTTACTTCTCTTTTTGGTTTTCGTTCTTAGGGAGGTGTAATGGAACGACTAGATGGGGGAGAAAAGAAAGATATTAGAGAGAAAGTCTGTGGTTGTTTAATGGATGTACCACACAGCTAAGCGGCTAGCTCACACCGCAATGTTTAGCTGATTTTTTCACAATTTCATCAGGCACACTCCAAAGAGGATTACAGGCACAGGGCACAAGGCTAAACCTACCAGAGAGCAGGAAGTGACCTACAATCAGTAATAACCTGTGTGCCAAAGAGGTCAGGACTGCTCTTCTTTTAGACTTTTAGTAATTTAATAAAATACAAGTCTAACTCCAAAAAAGTTGGGATCTTGTATAAAATGTAGAAGCGGATTGGAGTGATTTGCAAGTCTCATAAACGTATGTTTTAATCACCACAGAAAATAGGAAACATATCAAATGTTTAAATTGAGCTATTTTGCTATCTAATGAAAAGTCTAAGGAGCTTGGAAAGAAAAGCGTCTGGAATTCTTTAAGTCGCTTAAAGACGTTTAAAGAAGTCCCAGATTTAAGCCCTGTGGGAGTGCCCCCGTGTCCCGTGGAGGTGGCTCTTCTATGTTGTGCCATTTGTTTGTGAAGTTGCTGTTTGGTCTCTCCAATGTAACATTCCTCGCTACACTGTACAAATCCCTGCATGGACTTCCAAAAATCAGTGTCTACAAACAAAGTTAGAAGTCTGTATGGGAAGAAACTGTTTGTGAACATGATGCTGTGTTCTCTGAGCTGAAGAGACGGGACCATCCGGCTTGGTATCAGCGTTCAGTTCAAAAGCCTGCATCTCTGGTGGTATGGGGTAAGTGCTTATGGAATTGGCAGCTTGAACATCGAGCAAGGCACCATCAATGCTGAGAAGCATATACAGCAACATGTATGTTTCAGCACGCAAGGCCTTCCCTGACGTCATATTTCAGCAAGATGATGCTAAGCTGCTTACTGGATTTCTTACAACAGCGTAGCTTCCCAGAAGAAGAATCTGAACAGGCCTGCCTGCAAACCAGAACTGAACTAACTGAAAATAAAAAAAAATATGACAAAGGAGACCAAGGACTGTGGAGCAGCTAGAATCCTACATCACACCAGACAACATTTCTTTGCCAAAAGGAATGTTTTTCTAATATGGTACATTTTCTCCTTTTAAACATTTGGTATGTTTTCAGTTTTCTATTGTGAATAAAAGATGAGTTTATGACAATTTCAAATCTCTAAATTATGTTTTTATTTTACACTGCACCACAGCTTTTTTTTCTTTAAATTGGGGTTGTACAACAACTGTAGATATTTTTCATACTTTATTGAAATGTATACGGGATAGAAACAACCCTCTGTTTTTCCTGTGTTGACAGTAATGTGTCTACTCTTGTAAATGAAGTTGCTAGCATGACATTTACTGAACAATAGCACTTGTGACCAGTTATAAAGTCATTTAGTAATATGTCATACACAGCAATATTGAAAACCAGCTGACAAAAGCTTCCAGACTTAAGGCTATATGGGATAAAACAACTACTGAACTGTTTGTATTTAAGGGAGCCCCTTATAGCTTAATATTGTAACTTTTTATATGCGAGTACAAAAGTGTTTTATTTCTTCTTAGTGACTTAGATTGAGAAAACTTTAATGTCATCCAAGAGGCAATAAAAGTGCACAAACCAAACAGAAACAGCAGCAATCCAAAGCTATTATAACAGTCTAGTGGATGTCAGTAGCTGTAAACCATGATTTGCATAGAGTAAAATGCAATTGTTTTATATATCTGTGCATTCCATCACCCGAGTCCAAGTATGACACCAGTGGCTAGACTACCGCCTTGAGAATAAATGAGTTTTTTGCTCTTTTGGTTTTGATCCTTGGATGTTTGTACAGCTGGCCAGAAGGCTGTGGCCCAAACTCTGAAGCTCAGAAGAGTTGGACTTTATCCATGCAGACCTTTGTCTGCACTCTCAGTCAGGCTCAGTCAGGTATAGGTGTTTAAGGTCAGCCTGCTGCACCCAAATGATTTTCCCACAAGAGTTTTCTACATAAAAAAAACTGTAGATCAAAGAAGCTAATGCGTGTTTAGGTGATAGCATTAGTACTAACACAAATGAACAAGCCTAGCAGCTATTTGTTTGTCTGTTTACAGTCAAACAAGGTTAGTCACTGTACACGACAACTCATGTTGCTTTAGAGAAAAGACTGGGGCTAATGACTAAAGCAGCTCCCTGTGCCACAGTAGCCTAAAAATGGAAACCAATTCAACTTACCCGACTGTTATCTTTTTATTCAATTATAGAAGTGCTAAATTGATTTAATCTCAGAAATCTCTCCTGCTCCTGTCTGGCTGTATGTTCAGCGATTAAGACATAATCGATCTCCATGTAACAGCGAGATGCGGTTGCTAGGAGATTGTTGATGTAACTGTTGCTTCATTAAAATGGTGCCAGAGTCAGAATCAGTATACTGAAGGCAGTGTTGCTTGAAAAACCCCATCATAATAAAGCATGTTAAGAAATATAAAGCCAGTCCCCTTAGCACTGTTTTCCCCCTCACCTTCCTCATGGAGGCAGCTCCCGAGCTTCCTGAGCCCGAGTACCTGCAAGAAGGCACAGAGCTGAAAGTCAGCACAAATGACTCTCACAACCTCTTCCACCAATCACAAGCGAGCGGTGAAACCGCCGAACAACCACGGACACAAACTCACCTGTCTGTTGTGTCTGCCCTCAGTGTCTCCGCACCTCTCTGAAAAAGAAATAAAAATCATTAAATAACCTCTGAAACCTTCCATAATTCTGCACACATATTTACACTGCACTGTATAAATGAATGAATAACAGCTAAAATGAAAACACCACAGTTACTAGACTCTATAACGTGATGATCACAGCAAAGCTGAGGATCAAGACTCATCAGCACTGCACTGCCTTTTTTTACTGAATTGTTTTATGTTGCAGTCGAGTCTGCAGGCAAACTATTTGTGGCTAACTGCAGTGTTACGAGAATTGCTCCCAATTATAACACCAGAAACATAATGACCTGAAGGGGGAGAGTGTCCCAGTAATATAATAGATATATGCTCCTGAAAAGTGACATTTTGCATTATAAACCACTTTGTTGTAACCACTTTAAATATGTTTTGATCCTAAAAATTTTATACTCCCAGGCCACTAAAGTAGGATTTTGATTTTTTACTTAAGCAATGGGTTGGGTTCATAAGTATTTGGACAGTAATGCTAATTTTGTAATTTTGCTTCATGCACCACTGCAGAGGATTTTTAATGAAAATACCAAACAATTATTAAAGTGCAGACTTTGCTAGGCCTTTACTGCAATTGTTGCCACTTTTCTCTTCGGCTGTCATTGATTGACTTCATTGAAGGATGTCACATTTCTTTACCTTGTGAATCTCTTGGCTTTGCAGCCAGTGGCGTGTCCAGCGGGGTGCCCCCCCAGACTGGCCACCCCAGGTGCCACCCCAAAGGTAAAACAATAAAATTCAATCAAATATCAAATGTACGATTATGTTTTCACGGTGAAGCTCAGATATCCGAGTGTACGTGAATGCAGCATCGGCTTCTGCACTATGTGCATCACGTTAGCAAAGGTAGGAGAGCCAAGCATGAAAGACGGCACTGCAGGAAACAATTTTTCGGTGAAAGAAAATGAGGACAGAATAAATGTCCCGGTAAGTAATATTAAGTTTGTTGAGTTTAGTAAACTTCGGTGAAATTAGAATACCAAGGAAAAAATAACACTTAAAGAATTATTGCAGCCGTCGAATATTTCAGACAGTATGCTACTGAGGGGAGCTAACATAAGAGTTATGAGTTATAAGATATAATCTAAGTCGTAACATTGCTGTATGGAGCTGCAGATTTGGTTGCAGGTTAACATAGCTGGACTGGCCATCGGGCATATGCCCGGTGACTTATTTTTATTTTTTATTTTTTTTTGTAACGGCATGAACAATGACAGGTGGTGGATTGGCCAGATGCAGGTCAATGTGTAAAAATAACTCGGTTGTTTGGTGGTGGCTATGGCGGGGCTTCCACAGAGGCCAGCAGGTGGATGAGGGAAGGGGAGACAGGAGGAGAGCCCCGAGGCAGCCGCCAGTCCGAGTGTCAGGTGAACTGAACTTCAGGTAAGAAGTTATGACCTGCAGTCTATCTGGGTCAGATATAAACCAAGTTTAGGTGGAGTTTATTTTCGTTGTGCTGACTTTTTACAGTCAGTTACAATAAGTCGTACTGCGTGAGCTAGCATGACGGAGTTTCTATACAGCTGGGTGGGTGCTATGATGTTACTGATAGTGAACTTTATTTTATTCATAAGGTTAGTTAGTAGAGTTGCCAACAGCTCCTTAAAAAAATGGAATGGTCCCTCATTCAGAGAAAATATTACACGTTTCGTATTGAGCTGAGAAGAGACGCAGTTTGTCCCGTACTTTTGCTATAATGAAAAAAAGACACAAAGCTGGAGTTATTCTGTCATTATGCTGCACAGCTGCCTCTTCTCTCATTCTCTCCCTCCCCTGTTTCTACTTCAATCATGAAACTGATCAATGATCAGCTGATCGTTTTTTCTCTCTTGTTTATTTATCGCCCACTTTGCGCCAGAAACAGGAAACCAGCGCTAAACAACAGCAGCATGTTTAAGCTTGATAAGTTGTTGTTAGAATTTATTTAATATTAATTTCTAGTATCAGCTGATGTTTGCTGGAGCCACAGCTGCAAAGCTGCTGGTCATGATGTCGGTTTGGATATGTGGTGAGAGGGAAACATGAAGATGAAACCAGGAGATGTCCTTACTGAATCATCAGAGCTGAACAGGTGATGGAGAAACAGGTTTACCTTATAGGTCACATGAATGAGTTGAAGGGAAGTTATGAACTGTTTCTGAGAGACAAATAACACTAGGATCCTTTTTTAGGTAGCTGACAGCTGGTAACTGTGCAGGGGCGGGTCTAGGAAAGTTTTGCCAGGGGGCCAGGTAGGGCATTAACAGGGAAGGGGGGGGGGCACAAAGAAATACTTTTCTTTCTTATTCTCATTTAAAATATCTAGCTTTTATTAAATAATTATCTAAATCTTACAACCAAAGTTTTTATCTGACGTAAAATGTATAGAAATCATACATATACCAACAAGACAGTGTACATCACTGTCACAACAGCGTTTGTTTTCATTCAAAGGCTTTATGGCTTTAATACCTGGTGGGCCGGTCTCTAGTGAAAATGCCCAATTTTCTGTCCCAGTCCAGCCCTGCAGGTTAATACTGGCAGTGTTACCATGCCAGCTGACTGTATTTCATCATCAGCCAGTGTTTTTCTTTATCAATATTACCAAAGTTTACCATAAGGCAGCAAAGAAAGTATTTACTTGCTTTCAGGTTTTATTCAAATGTTAGTCTTTTCATTTGTTTCCCCACTTTTTTCCTGTTTCAAAATCAAACACCAGTTTGTGAGAAGATTATCTTCTTTTTTTAATAGGCAGATAAAGTTTTACATTGGCATTGGCTAATTTGTCAATTGTTTGTTACAAATGTTTGTATTTTAATATTCAAAAATGTTTTTGCCCAAAACATATGTGCACTATATGTCAGTAAAAATACTATGCAAATATTGCTGTCCTTGAATGCTGAGTAAACACCGACAAAGCACTGATTGTATCTCTTGTACTTTATCAACGCAGTATCTAAAAACTTTGCACCGTAGTGGTTAAAATCTCATTCTAATAAGAGTTAAAAGCGCATTCGGTTATTAGGTTTATAGGGTTATTGAATTATGGTTAACGGTTGGTAGAATTTTTTTTAAACATCATCTGCCAATTACATCTGCCACCCTTCTCCAAATCTGTGCCCCTACCTGGCCCCCCCAACAAAAATTTTCTAGACATGCCACTGTTTGCAGCACGCTCGCTATTTGCACCGTGAAGTGCTGCCTGATCAGTTTTGCAGCACTCGACTGAATATGAGGAGAGAGTGCAGCCCTGCGCACTTCACAATTCACCCCGTTGTTTCTGTGAGACGTCACATCATCAATAAACACTAGTCCGCATCACTGGTGTCCATACATGCCCATGCCATAATATTGCCTCCACCATGTTAGACGGAGGATGTGGTCAAACTCTTTTAGGTGTTCTCTTAGATGTGTAATCAGTGGTTTGCACCTTGGTGTTAAACCCTCTGTATTTCTATTCATGAATGCATCTCTTGATTGAAGACTTTGGCAATGACACACCTTCCTCCTCAAGAGACTTCTTGACTTGGTTAGAGGTTGTGAAGCCAACCAAGTAAAGAAATCTCCAGTCTTTAGTTGTCTCCTGTGGTCTTTCTTGCTGAGTTTTCCAATGCATTCCTTATATTAAAGAATAACCAGATTGTGCTAGAAGCTTTTTCCCCATCTTCCTAAATAGTTTTTTTCAGCCCAATAAGGCCCTCCTTCATGTGCATTAACATCTCTTTGTACCTCATATTAAGAGTTCAGGGAAAAGCTACCAAATACCCCTTGAACACATAAGATCAATACTAATCTATAATTTGGCTAATTGTTTATGGAATAATGAAGGAAGATCATCTGGCAGCAAAACCCCTTGTCAGTGAATTGCCAAAATACTTTTAAGCCTCTGAAAATGCAGGTCTGCGTGGAAAAATGTCTGTAATTTCTGAACAGTTAATACAGTACTTCTGTAAAAAAAAAAACCTTGAAATAAAGTTGAAGGATACACTTCAACCACATTTAGCCTGTTGGATTTAAAATTCACCGAGGTGGTGTAGAGAGGCAAAATTACAAAAATTGTGACAATTTCAAACACGTATGGACCTAACTATAAAAATCTAGTTGCAGCTCAGTGAATTCACTTGTGGTGTCCTTTAAAAACATATATTTTTAAAAAATCCATTATCATAAAATATTCTTCTTAAACAAATGGGACTACTTGTGCAGCTTTCTGTGCTCAAGGGATCCTCAGATCCTGAGCCACAGTGCGACGAGATCATTAGGAGCATTTGTTGCTGGAGAGCAGGGGCTCAGTCGGGGTTTCATTATCTCATAATCCTTGCAGTCTTCCAGGAGATTTTGCAACACAAGTACCGTTGCACGTTCTTTTGCTAGCCTTATACACTGCACATCTTACAATACATGATATTAAGAATACTTCACCTGTATGGGCAATCTAATGGCATGCACTGTAAAAAATGTGCAAAAACTAAAAAAACAAAACAAAAAATCTTCTAAATGTCTGCCGTTCAGTTTGTGTGACATTTGCCAAACTGTTGCTATGATAGAAACGAATCAGACAGAGGAAATGAGACAGACAAAACCCACGGGTCATTTAGGTTAGCATATGCTTGTTAGTGCAGGATGGTATACTTCATGTCCCACCAAACAGGTATGACTCACCACCGTGAGAAACACGCAGCCGAGAGGGTTAGAGAGGGCCGGTGTGAGCTAAGCTGTTAGCTTGCCGTGTGGTGTGTGTGCGTGTTTGTGTTTGCGTGCGTAGTTTTAAGCACAGTCTGTCAGTTGCGCTTGTAATTGGTCTAGCTGATGCTGAGTCATACACCTACTCACAGGGATACGTGCTCCTGTGTGTGCGCACGGGAGCGTGTGTGTTTATTCAGAATAAACTCCTATTTAGACCCAGGCGTGTCTGAGGAGATGGGGGATATTAGGATGAGTTAGGATGAGTCGTGAAATGGCTACCCTGCATACAAATGCCCTCCTTGTATGCTTGTTTGTTTTGCGCGTAGCCCCGTGCACGTGAGCTTGTTGCGCACGGGAGAAACATATGAGCTATGGAGGGGAGTGCTTCGGTGTCACTGTCTTTCTCGTCATGGGCGATGCTGACGGCCGTGCAATAACACTTATCATTGTCGCTCTCCTCTGTGTCCTCTACCTGACAAATGCACACAAACACAACCGACAGCATGTCAGAAGGTGCGAACACCGCGATCTGTCCTACAGCCACCGGCAGGTCCCTTCTCAGAGGCCCAGATGCCTCTGATGATAAGAACAAGCAATTGTAGTTATGACTTAATGCTTTTGCTCAGCTTTGTGACGTGTTATTCACTAATAATAAAGCTTCCGCTCAGTGGTTCCTCTGAAGATTTTTCATTTACATCTTTGATTTTGATTGTTTATTAATCTTATTTATTTTTCTGCTTCGCTTCTGAAACTCTTTTCTGTTTCTACAAACTCTTGTTGCTTGTTGCTTATTTTCTGATCATTTTAGCACTTGATACTTAATTTCCAGACATATCTGATGTTTGATAATAAGGAGAAAGGTTTGGCTAGAAATACACAGGCATTAAAGTTAACAAAAATGAAGGTAACACGTCGGTGTTTTGTTTCAGTGCGTTTCTTAACCCTGTCTTAGAAAAACCTAGTCCTAAGACCAGTAAATCCTAACGATGGTGTAAACCAGGGGTGGGGGAACTCCAGGCCTCGAGGGCCGGTGTCCTGCAGGTTTTAGATGTGCCCTTGATCCAACACAGCTGATTTAAATGGCTAAGTTACCTCCTCAACATGTCTTGAAGTTCTCCAGAGGCCTGGTAATGAACTAATCATTTGATTCAGGTGTGTTAACCCAGGGTGAGATCTAAAACCTGCAGGACACCGGCCCTGGTGTAAACCTTTAAATTTGTGTCTATCAGTAGTTTAGTGTTTAAAAATGGCTCAATAATCTTAAACAGTTGAGCACTGTAGTCTGAAAAAGTTAGTAAAACAAAGTACATATAACATATTTATTAGGAAATGTTCAAACTTGAATAATACACTGATCAGGCATAACATTCTGACCACCTGCCTAATAATGTGTTGGTCGAGTCATGGACTCCACTAGACCCCTGAAACGGTGCTGTGGTGTCTGGCACCGTTGTTGTTAGCAACAGACTGTAAAAATCCTGTAGGGGCTTCGTGGATCATAAAGGGTGGACCCACAGATGCTCGATTTGATTCAGATCGGTGGAATTTGGAGGCCAAGTCAACTCCTCAAACTCGTTGTGCTCCTCAAACCATTCCTGAACTATTCTTGCTTTGTGGCAGGGCGCCCTATCTTGCTGAAAGAGGCCACAGCCTTTAGGGAATACAGTTTCCATGAAAGGGTGTTTATGGTCTGCAACAATGCTCAGGTAGGTGGTACAGGTCAAAGTAACATCCACATGGATGGGAGGACCCAAGGTTTCCCAGCAGAACATTACTCCAAGCATCATCCTGCCTCCGCCGGCTCGTCTTCTTCCCACAGTGCATCCTGGTGCCAGGTGATCCTCAGGTAAGAGACGCACATGCACCTGGCCATCCACGTAATATAAAAGAAAACACGATTCATCATGTTTTTTCCATTTCTCTGTGGTCCAGTTCTGATGCACACGTGCTCTCTCGTGTTGTTGTCTGTTGGTGTTGGACAACAACAAATTGTGATGCTCTGTGTGCACCTTTCTATCAGTACCAGGCCTTTCTCTTCCATGGTTAATGTTATCAAATACATCTGGAAATTAATTATCAGGAAACAGAAAATCAAGAATCAAGTCAGAAATATAATTGCTTGTTACTTTTTGAACAATAATTGCTACTTTTGTCGATGATAGAGCAACGCTGGTTAGCAGTGGAGCAACGGAAGGCCTTGGGTTCGAATCCACTGGCCAGCTCGGGCCTGAGTTTCCACAGATAAGTGGTGATTGTAACGTGGCCCTAGGTGTAGATGTGAGGATGAATGGTTTTCCACCTCTGCGTGCCTCTTGCTCCTTGCCAGCTTCGATAGGCTCAGCACCATTTAATTTAGTTTTGAAAAGTTTATGTTTTCTTGAATGCAGGTTACTTTAACCCTGAAGCTCTTTGTGTTTTGAGCATGCTGATTTAAGATGTGTAAATGTGTTTTGGTTTTCTCTTCTTCAACTGACATTATCTGGATGACAGCACGCGTTGCTCCAAAAATTCTGTATACGTCCAGGATTAATGGTGCCTTCACAGATGTCATTCATTCATTAATGCCTACAAATGCCATCAGATGCTGGCTTTTGAATTTTGTGCTGACAGCAAAGTGGACTCCCCCTCTCTTTGGCTCCTTTATATGTTCTCCATATGACTACAAGGCTCTATCAAGAATGTCAGTCTAAATTGGTTTGACCATGGGACAGTTGTTTCACTTGGACTCAGTCTGTTTTAAAATAGCTTGTGTCCTGATGAAGGTGGATATAACTTACTCGCCCTGTATTTAAAGGCAACAATAAACGTTCAAAACTAATGTACTTACAGGCAATGCTTCAGGTGGTTGGTCTAGGCGCAGGGTGGAGGACAGCATGGAGGGGCTAATGGGAAAACTAGGGCTGCTGGGATTACGGCTCTTACGCCGAGAGCGTCTGGTGGAATCCCGGCGGCTTTCTCTGCTCGGACCCTCGGGTTCTTCCTCGATCACCAGAATCTTGTCATCACTAAGGTAGCGCAGGAGGGAGTTGTCTGAATCTGTATGGAAGAGGAGGGGGATTGAAGGGACATGGACATTAGATGATGGACAGGATCGATAGATTGGATGACAGTAAGAGGAAAACCACAGAGGGGGGAGATAGCATATAAGAGTCAAAGGAGAAGCCCTGAGCAGAGCGGAAACAGACAAGACTGAATAGACCCTTACAGATAAAAATGCAACAGAAAAGGATAAAAGTGCCTCAGAGCTGTTGCATCTGATATGGCGCCACAGCTGGGGACATACATCTAATCTGTCTGCAGTGATTATGTTGATTTGGGAGGCACCAGAACAACTAAATCTTGTTGGTAACAAAAAGTTTTATACTGCTTTGGCTCCAGATAGACAATGCATCTTACCTAATTTGCTTCTTATCCGAACACTTAAATATTAGAAAACGAAAAAGTTACAGAGAGAACGAGAAGGAGAGGGAGAAGGGCAGAACACCAACATTTGTATTGTGCTTTAATATTATTCATAGACTCTCTGATGGCAGAGTTGTGGATCCCCAGCTGAATACAAATTGAGTCTTGCCGCAAAAAAAGGTGAAGCTGGGTAAAATTGGGAACATTGAAATATCCACATTTCCAGGGCAGCTGTATAAATGCAGTCGCTTTGCATTTATGTTCGTTTTTCACCCTGTCAGATACATACCTGGTAGATATGTATCCTCACACAACCACACCACCATGGATAACCAGAAGATGAGCTGAAATGTGTTGAGCTGAGTATGAAGCAAAGCACCAGTCTGAACAGTGTGTGTGAGGGCTGTGCTTTAGCATGTATAGGTGTTTGTGTGTGTGTACCTCGGCTCCCTCTCTTGCCCATGCTGGGTTCCTTGGCCTCGGCCATCCAGTTATATTCGGGAGGCATGGAAACGGGTCTGAGGTCACCTGGAAGTACCAATCATCAATCAGATAGTCTGCTATGGGGGAGGAACTGGGGGTGGGGTGTTTTGCAGGACGCAGCGACTGAGAGACAGAGTGGGACACAGCTGGTGGGGCAGACAGGTGGGAGCGAAGGTGTGTGCAGGTAGGGGGTTAGGCAGACTCTCGGGGGACTTACACAGCTTGCAAGGCGAGTGTCGAGTAAGGCCCCGTAATTAGGCTGAATTTATATTTTGTTGTCACTTAATTTCATTCGTATTTCATCAAAGCTTGACGGTGTCTTGAGTCACTCATTTCTTTATATTTTGCTTCCAAAGAGTCCGACTTTTGTGCAATTTTTTAAAGTGGTCTTGAGCAATAGTTCTCCAGCCTTTCTTGAGGTCTATCAAAGTTTTTCTTAGGACTTGGGCTGCTTTGTCAATCATTTGCAGTCCAGTACTAATACCTGAAAACATGCCAGATCCTTCCTGCCGATGCCAAACAGTGTTGGCCACAAATATTCTGTAAACAACACAACCCTGCTGGGTGACTCACGATGCCATCTCACAGCAGTGTGGGGCCAAGCTGGTGGCCATCATGAGGAGGAGGTCTCAGGTGTTTGTGCCTGTGTTTGGTTTATCCACAGCTACTGAGGCCCCCCTTTGTTAAACGAATAAACTGTTAAATTGCCACTATCTCAGACTTTAATCATCCAATCCAAGAAACGACACCAAACAAGAATCAGTAGCAGAATAAACTGTTTCCCCGTTTAAGGGGTAATAAACATGTTACATAATGGTATAAGATTTATTGTCATCCACTGAAAAACCGTAGAAACTCAGCTATATTCAGCGGCAGGTATTCCAGGATGTGGCAGTAAAAAGCTGGGTTTATAGCTTTACATGTCACTTTGCACAACCTGTGCATAACAAGGCAAAAAACCACGAGGATGCTCCTGGTTGTGCTTGAAATCTTGGACCCTAACCGAACACAGCTAACAGTATCACAGGTCACTTTCTTTCACCAGTGATGACAGCTCAGTTTGAAGCAAAAATTTGATGTTTCCTTCCTACAAAAATCGAGGTCCACGGTGAGATCACAAAGTGCACAGTGCAGAAGAGACAAAACAACCAGCGATCTAAAAATAGCAGCTGCACTGGAAGTGGCCCAGAGGTGCACGAGAAGATGACTTTGAAAGGGAAACTGATTAAATTCAAATCAGGCATGTTGTCTGTTCATAATGCCATGGTCCTGCAACTTCATTTAGCAATCCCCTTTCTTTGCCTTTGGAGGTATAGAAAATGCTAGCATATTCCACTATAGTATAGATATCCATGCTAGCATGTTAGCTGCTATTGATATTGCTAAAGTATATACTGTTGCACTCATGTCTGACATTACTTGACATGACAGGTGTTTTTTTAACCCATCATTTCTTTCTCAGCCACCATCCTGGTAAAAATTTGCCATGCTGTTTTGCCTGGCACAAAACGACACATGAAACATACGAGGACAATCATTCTTGCATATGTAATCGCTAATATTAGTTTCATTTTGCCACTATGCTCTCAGACTGCCTCGCTAAAGAGATGATAAAGAAATGTTGCCTTCTGACTCAGTTTCAATGACCCTCATCCTGCATGCCATATAGCTGTGCCTGAATAAACTCAGAGGAAGGGTGCATTACAGGATGCTTTGGAATTGATCTGGAACGAGGGTGGACACAGGTGGTGGGGCAGACAGGGAGCTGTAGACAGTTTATTTGGATTGACTGTTTGGCGTGTGATTTTGTTTTGCTTTTGGCACATGTGTCCGCCGGAAAATGACACAAAGGAGCAGAGCCATGAAGCGGGTGATGAACAAACACATAAGGAGGAGCTCTGAGAGCATGGTGAAAAGAAAAGGTGAGAGAACTTGTGGGAGAAAGCATGATTTTTTTTTCCCATTACAAATACAGACCCAGAGCCATTCCTGCTCCATCCAAGCTGCCTGGTCACGCTCGACCTCTTACCGTGGGTAGGGGTCTTATCTCGCCGACGAACCCCCGTATTGCGACCCCTGTCATAGTCAGGTCCCGGCGGTCCATCTCCTTCCAGCAAGGAGAAGTACTGACCGCTGTCCTGGTCCAGGTAGTAACTGACCGCCTCTGAACCTTTAGAGCCCGACTGGGAGCTAACGCTGTAGCGGCTGATGTCGTCACATGACATTAGACCCATCTCCTCCCTGGGGAGAGACAGCACAGCTTGTCATCACCACTGTCATGAGTGTACTCATCATCGTCGTATCATAATAATCAATGTAATGGTCATCATCAGGCATCTGCCTGTGTGTGAGGCTGACCTGGTGCTATAGAGTCCGGAAACAGGAGAGAGGATATAGACGTCCTGCATGCTGGGGGCATCCATTTTGGACATGCCCAAAGTTCCACCGGGTGTAGGTGAGGTGCTGGTGGGGCTGGTCGGGACCGGCTGAAGAGAGAGAACAGAGAGAAAGGACGAGTCTTTAATGGGAGGATGGTGAGGGATCTCAGAGCACAACCTGCAGTAAGTGAGCGTTAGATCTTTCCCTGCTTCACAGAAAAACAAACAAGCACACAGTTTATGGTCCTACAAGGGAATGGAGCCTTTTATTTGTGATATCCTGCTCGCGCTGCACCTGGCATTTGTTTTAAGAGCGAATCACAAACAAGAGAGTTATCTCCACACCGCTGTCATGTCGCCTATGTTGTTTTTCCCTTTTTTAAATACCTGCCTATCCCAAGTTCAGTCACCCTGTCATTTTGTCTCAAGCCTCTTCGTTCACACAGGCCTCTCAACGTCTGTTCCCATGACAACCCCTCCTTCTCCCATGCTCTCTTTGCTCTTCATCGGTTCTCACCCCTCTGTAAATCCCTCCCTGCATCCCGTGCCACAAGAAAAAGCGGGGACAGAGGGAAAGTAGTGTAGCCTTCTACCTATGCTTGAATCAAGGACACCCATTTGTCATGGGGTCCTCCATGAGGACAGGATGCCTCACCTTTGATGTCACTGCGACTCAGTCCAAGTTTTTAAACAAATTATATTAATTCTCAGACAAAACAGTCGGGGGTGGCAAATGTTTAGCTCGTGCCGCCACCCCTCCACCCCTGAGGAAGAGGCTTACAGATTTAGAAAAATGAAGTGTTTTACTGTCGGAGGAGTACGCTCCATTTTAGACAGAGACGACACAAGTGAAGACAGAATGGATAAACAGATACGAAGCCTGAGCAACGGCAAAGTGGGCAGTGCTCCCATTACGAAAGCCCGTGGTTTCATCATTTCATCAGCAGCGCATTAATCAAATTCATTTCATATTCCAAACTTTCCATCCTCTCCTCTCCCCTCCCTCTCCCTCGCCTCTATCCCCCAGGCTGCCTCTGTCTTCCTCTTCTCTCTCCCGCACAGCCCTCCACTCATAAAGGCAGCTTACAGTAAGACGGCTTCACGATAAATAATGAAGGCGAGCTGGGAAGAGAACGACATGAGAGAGCAAATGAAATAGGACAAAGAGAGAAAGGGAAAGAGTGCTAGAGAGTGAGAGAGAGCAAGAGAGACAAAGAGGGAAAGAGGTGGGGGAGCTGTGCAGTTTGGTGACTCGAACTGAGTCTGAAAACAGTAATTTAGTGATTACAGCCCACTGCTCCCTGCATGGGAAAGGGATTGGGGGTAGAAGTAGGGAGAGATGGGAGTAACACAGCAGGAGAAATTCTAGTCTGTTAAAACAACACTTAAAGCATTTGACCCCCGCTGTGTCCACTCTAGACTACCTAAGAATCTACCACTAAAACCTTTCCCAGACCAATTTTCTTCAGCCCACACACACACACACACACACACACTTGACAAATTAAAGGCCTTAAACGCTTAAGAATGTTTCAAAAAAGGGGAGTTATTAAATTGAATGTTTTACCATTCCTTGGATTCTTTTACTGAGTTAAGTTCAGTGAGCCTGTAATTTTCAAGTCACAATAGGCCTTATCCACTGCAGACAATTTGGTGTGTTAGAGTATAAAAAGCGTCCATGTTTCACAGGAAGCCATGCCGTTTATCGTTCATCCAGGATGTCAAACACTGCTGCTCTGCCTGATATGTTAGAGTGTCGTTTCCTGCCTGTTCCTTGGTTGTAGACAAGTTTTTTTAAAAAGTGCTAATATAGTAAAATGCGACACCAAGCAGTCCTTTACAGTGAGACTGTGGAACTGGCCCAAAACAGGTGACGCCCACACTGGCACAAAAAGACACCTTGTGTGTAATTTCTGATATTACACATTTAATGAAATGGCAGTATTTGACCCGGCTGAAATATCAGGAAAGTCACCTTTGGTGTATCAAAATAACAACATAATGCCATTGAATAAAGCTATGTAACGCCATATTCAACTCAATTCAGTTTTATTTATATAGATACTTCATATTGTGGGGTAAAGATCCCTCAATAATACATGGCTTGTATTTGTATAGCGCTTTACTAGTCGCTAAGGACCCCAATAGCTTTACACATCCAGTCATTCACACATTCACACACTGGTGATGGCAAGCTACGTTGTAGCCACAGCCACCCTGGGGCGCACTGACAGAGGCAAGGCTGCCGGACACTGGTGCCACCGGGCCCTCTGACCACCACCAGTAGGCATCGGGTGAAGTGTCTTGCCCAAGGACACAACGACCGAGACTATCCAAGCTGGGGCTCAAACCGGCAACGTTCTGATTACAAGGCGAACTCCTAACTCTTGAGCCACGACCCAGAGAGAAAACCCTAACAATCATATGACATCCCCCCCCTCCTCCCGTGAGCAAACACTTGGCAAATGTGGGAAGGAAAAACTCCCTTTTAACAGGAAGAAACCTCCAGCAGAACCAGGCTCAGGGAGAGAGGACAGTTTAGATCTGCATGCACCAACATTTCTGTTCAATCAGCACAATAAACATGTTTTGACTAGAACTAAACTGTCATCACACCTTCACATTGTGATTGTGTTCTTGATAACAATCAGTATGTTGACATACGTGAAATGTGCTGCAATTCTTTCACACCCGATAAAAGTTAACATGAGGGTTCCCGATGGTTAGGGATAAATGCAATCGCATGGCAAGATGCTGTAAACGGACCAAACTTCAGTCACGAGAACAACTGAGCAACAACATGGGAATAGAGCAGCTGCAAGAGAATTGAACATTAATGAATCAATGATAGGGAAGCGGAGGAAGCAAGAAGAATGAGTTGAGTAAAGTTTGACTTATCTGACTGTTTTGTTTTGCTTAACGCGCCTTATAATCCGGTGCGCCTTATGGTCTGAAAAATACAGTACTAATCTAAACTTAAACTCAGCTATAACATTTACAGACAAATCTAGCCCCCCCAAAATGTGCTAAAATAATAAACATTCAATCATAAGCACAGAAGTTATAAGCTACAGTGACTGATAAATAATGATAAATAAGCCATACTGTGACCCAGAGGGACACTCATGTCCACTTCATTAGATAAACCTGTTCAGCTGGTTGTTAATGCAAAAATCTATCTATCAGCCAATCAAATGGCAGCAACTCAATGCATTTAGGAATGTAGGCATGGTCAAGATGCCCTGCTGAAGTTCAAATCAAGCATCAGAATGGGAAAGAAAAGTGATTTAAGTGACTTTGAACTTGGCATGGCTGTTTATGCTACTCAAATAATCTCTTGAGTACAACCAAGGTATAAAGCAGAGCATCTCTGAACGCACAACATGTTGAACATTGAAGCAGATGCCACTCTTTCAGCTAAGAACAAGCTATTGAGACTACAAATCGCACAGGCTCGTTTGGAAAAATGCAGCCTGGTCTCATGAGTCTTGATTTCTGCTGCAACACTCGGAGTGGCAGGGACAGAATTTGGTGTGAAACAATGAGAAAACATGGATCCATCCTGCCTTGCATCAATGGTTCAGGCAGCTCATGGTTTAATAATATGAGAGATATTCTCCTGGCCCCTAACTATCAACTGAGCATTGTTTAAATGTCACAGCCCTATTTGAGGATTCTTGCTGACCATGTCTATCCCTTTGTGACGACAGTGTACCCATCTCCTGATGGCTGGATAACCCACCGTGTCAAAAAGCTCAAATGGATCCGTTTTTTGGGGGGATGCGGTGGACAGGATGTGCAAGAATCTGCTGCAAATGTTTTAAGCTACCATGTCAGTATGGCCCAATATCCCCCCAGTATTATCAAAGTGTACATAATGAAGTGGCCAGTGACTATATTTAAATCAAGCCCATGTGGAAAAAATAGAAATGGCATATACCGATGTGTCAAATTAGCAGTGTGACATTTGGGGAAATGTAATTATTTGCTTTAATGCCTCTAGTTAGATGAAGAGATTGATACCACTCATATGACTGCACTGAGTATGAAACTAGGAGCTGAAAACATCACACAGCACAATAACAGACCAAAAGAACAACCTGTGATTATTAAAAAAATAATAAAAATCAATAACCTCCCTCGCACTCAGCTAGCCAATCAATTAAGAGCTTCACTGCCAATACATGTTGCTCAAAATAGCAGGTTTTTATCAAGAGTAATGATTTATATGTCTGAGCATGTAACAGGTTTGTGAAAGCAGGGTCACAGACAACGTGTGGCGCATGTGTGACCTGTGACGTGGACGCTCTCAGTAACACATACATGTTGCAGCAGCCCAGAAGACATTCATGCAAGAATGCACGCATGTGGTATGCATCATCACGGTAATCCTCGTGTTCTCTTTTAAAACCCTTTCACATGTAATGACAGTGAATCATCAAATTGCTTTTACTCCTTCCTGCTGCTCACAAAACGGCACACACATAGAAAGAACGAGAGAGAGAGCAAAGGAGAGAGATATGTCATCATTTAGTAGAATAAAAGACGTTGCCATGGAAGGATTTCGGGAGCTTGGAATCACATGATAACATGCCGAGATAAATTGTTTCCTTTGTGGATTCAGTTATAATCCAGCTGTACATTTGCCACATTTCAGCTAAACTTCGCAGCCCTTACAATTCATCCTCCAAAATTGAGCTCAGAGGTGCGAGTGCGCATGTCTTCTCTATGTGTGTTTGATTTGGAAGCGTGCATGTACAGTAATGAATCCAAAAACCAGCGCTTACAGAGTGCAGTGACCCAGTTCCCTCGCCTCTCAAAGGAGCAACGGGTCCGATGACGGGGAATCATCTCTCCGCATGCGTGCACAAACATGTACAGTAACACACTTGCTCCGACACCCAGATGGACAAGCGTGCATGTGGCCAAGCTCAGCAATGTGCGCACACCCACCTCTCTCCACCGCACACACACACACATGCTCACACACAAACAGGCTGTTTAGCAAGATATTTTGGATTCAGTGAATTATCTCCAGTATTTGCTGAGTAGCAGCTCTTGTTTCAGAGCCAGTGGAGCTGCCTGTAGTTGCTTATGAATAATTAAGAGATCCGGTCTTTCTGAGAGAGAACAAAACTAAAACACTCCTTTCTTCTCTTCTCCAGCAGATATCTCTGCGCTCTGATCTGGGCCCCTCATGGCGCGTTTATGTCTAAGCAGTCCATCAGAGTAGAATTCCCACAATCCCCTGCTATTGCATAAATATAACAATAGGCTCCTGATGACAACTCGGGGGCTGTGATAACAAGGCAGCAACCTGGAAACGAGAAGAGTCTTTTACCTTGTTATGATCTTTCACCTTGTGGTAATGAAGTTGAGCGCTATTGCACATCGCTACCCAGAAGCTGCAAGTTCTGCATAAATATACACTTGCATGCATGCCACCTAATAATGCAGTTATATGCTCACAGAAAGCACAGAATAAAAAAGGAGCATACGAAAAATAAAAACAAACAAAAAAACCCTCAAAAAGCTAAAGAGCAGCTGAACAGAGATCAAAGCATACATGTAGCATGTAAATGAATTAGCCTGATGCTGAGATAAAAATAGCAGCCGTGCAACACAGGATCTTGACAAAACATTTGGCGCTTCAGAGAGCACTCAGGCAGCATCAGACTAGCCCTCGCCTCACCCCTCCGTCCGTCTCGGCACAGCTCGTTCTTTCTGTGTGCCTAAATTGCTCAGTGATATTTCTGGGCGGCGAGTGACAGATTAACAAAGTATTTGCCCTTAAGTGAAATGTGTACACCCACTACGAGCTGCGAGACTTCAAACAGGCGTTCCACCTTTAAGATCTACAGTACATTAAAAATTTACTCGTCTTTGACAACGAGACGATCTCCGGGGCAAAGGTTGAATGAATCGGGACTAAAGTCTCAATAAATCTGAATGTGATCAGGAGGGGAGTGGGATGGGGCCCCCTCGGATGACCTTTTGTTGCCTAAACTCTTTCTCTCCAGCATAAAACTTTAGGCCGCGTTGCGCTATTTACATCCTTCACACAATATCGAAATAAAGTGCAGATTTAATTAGGTAGTTTACTCTCCACTGCTATGATTTTTTAGCATTATTGCTGTTTAATACAAAAAGCAAGCCTTCTGTATGCCTAAATTCTCTTCAGGTTGAGCATTAGCTGCCTACGCATTTGTGAATGGCTTTGAACGGTGCCAGCAGTGTGGCAAATGGTAAAAAAGATTTCTTAAATGCTCAACGGAAGGACTGATACAAGGTCAATCAGGGAATAAGTTTCTTTTAAAACAATATTCGTTTAAAATGCCAGGAGCAGAATGCAGAGTGTGGGCAGTAAAAGCAAGAGTAAGAGTGAGTCAAAGATGGAAGTACTACACAGGTTACTACATGTGAATTTACACTGTAGCTATCGAGTGTGCTGATAAGGATGCATGAGACTAAACAGAAGGGGAGTAATACAAGTTTCTGACATCTCCGTTCACATTTTAGTCACAGTAATTTTTTAAACTGAGTCTGACCGTTTGTCCGGTCAGCATGCGAGACATTAATGCGTCTGTGAGTTGTGTTGGTGTTTACCTGCAGGCCAAGTGGTTTCCAGCGGACGTTCCTGAGCAGAGCTGGCGTGGAGCTCAGGGTGTTCTGGGGCCTTTTCTTCAGCGTGAGGATGACTCCACATGGGTCCTCTCTTAGAGCATTCACCAGGTTCTTCAGTTGCCAGCCCACCTGAGAAGCACACATACCAGGCTCCCGAAACGACTGCTGCAAACTGCTACACGATGAATCAGGCTTATCTGAATCTGCTGTGGAAAACCACCATGCACAGCAGCAGATATATGACTGACTGCTGCTGCAAACCACCACACACATGCTTCTGATACTGCTTGTCCAAAACAGTGTATGTTTCTAGGACATATTATACTTTTTTTTTTCCAGACAGAGAGTAATAATAGTATGAAAGAAATTATTAGAAAAGCCACTGGAGCAGCTCTAGTATACAGCTTAGACAAACCAGCATCCTATGAGGAACTTCTGTTTTAAATGTCCAATAGATAGATATCATCACTGCCAGCCAGTTCCAATTCATGTTATACACAAATATTCCCTACAAAGATAGGATTATCTAACATGCTAACTTCATACCTACCTAAACAGTACCTGCTTTCACTCTCTGGTATGTGTCTTGTAAGATTTGTTAATGTGATTGGTCAAAATTGGCTAGTTGACACACAGTGATGGACAGGTAAGTTTAATTTTCACTAGTGCCTGCCCTTATCCGAAAACTTTCCAAGCATGATTTCCAGCGAAGTTGACTTTCAGTCCGTTTTCTTCTGCACTCAGTGTCACAGGGTTGCTGGAGCCTATGCCAGCTGTCATAAGGCAAAAGGCAGGGTTGCCAGTTTGTGGCAGGGCTAACAAATTGAGACAGAAAACATTTACAGTCACATTCACACCTATGGCCAATTTAGAATCCCCAATTAAACCAATATGCATTTTTACTGTGGGAGCAAGTCAGATTACCCGGAAAGAACCCACAGGTGTGCATGTAATACCTATTAGAGGTTTATTTATCTATAATAAACCTCTAATTTGCAATTTCTGAAACTAGTTACCAAATTAGTTTAGAGTTTGCTATTTAACTCAAAGCTAAAATTTGATGTAGTCTAATACAAGCACCTCTAACCTAAAAGGGAAAAATGTTCCGATTTAATAGTTGCAAACATACAAGCTGCAACACAGAGTGTTTGGATGCTAAACTTTGTAGCCTTAAGTAAAGCAAAAAACTGACCACAGTGGCCCCACTGGTCTAAAAGAAGTGTCATATTTAAATAGAGGGTTGCTTAGTCAGTATAGTTAGGCCTAAGGAATGCAGAGAAGAGAGAGAGAAAGGAGTGCTGACTGCAGCAATTCTGGCCGGCCTGTCTCCAGAGCTCGAAGTAGTCGTCAGACCATTGATTGGCTACACTGGTCTCAGCCACTGTAAATGTCCGCAGAGGTCACATACACTCGCATGCACACTCAGCCACACACAGAGACAGAGCTGCTCTGACCTTATTCCTGACATAATGATGGCCTGTGTCAGCCTGTAGCGTCCACTTTCCCCCTCTCCAGTTCAGAGCTCTGAGTTCAGTCAGTGTTCAAATGCAGGAAGAGCCTGGGTCAAAGTGAGTTACTGCTGTCTGTTCTCTCCTGCCACTTAAACCAAAAAGGGGTTATTCCTGGACACACTAAAACTGGTGCCATTCATCTGTGCTGTAATTTACCAATGTGAACTGTTGAGCTCAAGCTCAAATCCTTGTGCTAGGGGTAAGGACATTTATCAAACAGAAGTGTGGAAATAAATAGTTCCTGTCATCTAAACACCTTCAAGCATCGAAATCTAGCTTTGAATCTCTGGTCAGATTTTAAATCTTGTTTATGATACATTAATCAGCTCCTGATTTGAAATAAAAGTCGACTCATTTTAGACAAAGCTTTAAACAGCTGTGTACGCTCACAGAACATTTACCATTTAAGCATTTTGGCCTCTTTTATAGTAGGAAAACTTCAACATGTTGGGACATTCTTGTCGTGCTTGGCTGCTGAGCTGATTGCTAGCAAACTGTTTAGCATGAAGTGATAACCACACAACAATTAGCCAAGCTTAGTGTAATCACTTGGGAAATGTTGGAAACAGGTAGCTCAAATCTGACAAAATGTAGAAAAAAACAAAACAAAAAAAACAACAACTTTGTATCAGTGCTTCTGAAGTTTAACAATTAGTGCAATATCTTGTTTGTTGAAGCAAACACTGCCCCCACCTGACTTAGCTATGCTAAGCTAATCCTGTCGTGTCTGTAGTTTTGAAGCTACATGAGTTGATAAGACTGTGGTTCGATTTCCTTTCCTTGATTTTTATGCAGCTAAACTGCGAGTGAGCTGAACTCGACTTTTATCAAGCTAAACTTTTGTTTCTTCCATGACTTTAAGCTCCACAGCAACATAGTGCATTGTAAACTACAAGGGCTCACACAGCTACTGGTAACCAGCCCAGTTTAGGTCTCCTCTCTTATCCAAATACACAGATAGCAAAGGGAAGCAGGGAGAGACCTACCAAAATAACAGAGCATAAACTGCTGCTGGAGAGCTTTTTTCAAATCCCAGGGGTCTTCATTATTTTCCCAGATGCTATTACCTCCACATAATTATGCTGCCTCTTCAAACAATCAGGTTTTTTTTGAGCAAATTCCACATTTTCCCTTAGAAAATGAGCTGAGCTAAAAAAAAAAAAACAACTCCCTGTTTTGAAGTGAGTCTCCAAAAACCCGCATTCACAGACACGAAGGCAGCGTTGTTGCTTAATAGGCCTACATGATGATTCCATAATGTAACGGAATTTGTACGATATATATTTACACTAATGTAATTTTAACTTTGAAGGCTGGTAAGATGAACTTATCAATTGCTGTTGACAGTTACAGTTTACTGGTGGTGTGTATCCGTCTTTACTCTTTAGCAGCTCAATTTGGGATTGAACGAAGAGCTGTGTTGACTGGAGACTTCCCTCTGCTGTCTCTCCCCCCCTTCTCTTTTTCTTTTATCCCCTTACTCTTCTCCCCAAGTCCCTCTTTACTTCCTCCTCCCTCCCACCAACTCTCCCAGCTCTGCCTCAGCATCTCAGCCTCCCCCAAATGCTTCAGCCCCCCCCCCCCCACCGTACACACACACACACCTCTGTTTCCCCCACTGCTTATCTCCTACCCCAGAGTGAGGTATCAGAGTGGTGAGGGTCTAGCTGAGGGAGTAATGAAGGGTTGGAGCTGAGAGCCTGGCAGGGTGCGATCTGCACCGTCACCCCGAGGAGAGAGAGACAGAGATAACACCTACCTCCCTCACATGTCAATCAGAACCGCTCCCAAGCCCCTGCATGCATTCTTTCGCATGAGCAACACCTATCGAGATGCACAAGGAAATTCATACGGGAAAAAAAGCAGACAAAAGACATCTGCACACAGACACAACACTCCCACCTCCCCCCTTCAGAAAACTCATATAAACACTGGAACAAATTTTTTGTGCCCGAGCTGACAGCACAGGCAATAGATAGGCGCGTTCAATCACATGCCCTCACAAGCCATCGTTCCATTTAAAATGGCTGCCCATTTCTCTGCTTTTCTCTGATGTGATGAGTTATAGGCAGAATACAGCTTTTCACACATGAAAGTGGAACATGGGCTCTCATTTCAAACAGGACGCCTCCTTCAGGGTTTTTTTTTTCTGACAATAGGAAGAAATTCCAGAACGAGTGAGCAGATAATCACACTGGTCTGAATAAAGGTCTTCTAACAATTGCCCTATAATCTGCTCCTGCCTCTAGCCTAATTAGCCTATATAGCAACACAGGCACAGGACAGGAAGCACCATGGTGGCAGCAGTGGTGGTGCCGGCAGACATTATGTACCTTGGCACCTCCTTAACATAGCACATAATGGGAACAAAAGACTGCAGTCACGGTGGAAACAAATGAAAAGGACCTTTTCTGTGATTTTTTTATGCCTTCAGTGTTGTGTTTGGCAGGTCTTTAGCTCACCACTGTCTGGTGGTTGACTTGGATCACCTCATCCCCTGGATGGATCTTCTTACACTGATCTGCTGGAGACTGCAGAGGCAAAAAATGGAGGACAAAAACAGACAATGGAAACAAATTTAGGCGAATACTGAGGCAACAAAATCGGTGTTAAATTGGGGTTGGTGGAGCATCAACCTTTCAAATGAGTGAAACAAAAACTCACATTCTCTGTGGTTCCAGTAATAACATGGAGTCCATCATATGTTGATTTTATATACATCCCCTGAAGCGCAAGCAAACACAGGTAGGCAGGCTGGATTTAGTATAAGAGTACACAGGGAAATACATCATATGTACAGTACTGTGCAAAAGTCTTGAGCTGCCGCTCGTGTTTTTATATTTTGCTTGTTTTTATATTTCCCTAAATGGGAAATAGGTGCACCAGTTTATGAGCGGTCTACACAGTAATATAAGGGAAAAACAGAGTTTACATAATACTGACAAACTTGATTGTTTAATACAGCATGAACTCTCTTAGCCAAGCTTTATTCTAATTTCTACAAGTAGTCTTCAGGAATAGTTCTCCAGGCTTGCTGAAGGACATTCAAAGCTCTTCTTTGCATGTTGACTGCCCTTTGCTTTGTTCTCTGTAAAGATGATCCCACAGTGCTCTAATAACATTGAGGTCCAGGCTCTGTAGAGGCCAATCCATGACTGATAGAGGTCCATTGTGTGATTTTCTACACAGGTATGCTGTTACTGTACTGGAAGTTTGTTGGGGATCATTGCCACGCTGAAAAATGAAGCTGTTGCCAATCAGACACCTTATAGACAAGACACCGGAAGCGAACCAATATTTCCATCCCGACCAAAATCAGCCTTTTCCGGGCACTGATCCTGCCGATTCTACTCTATGGACCCGAAACGTGGACGGTGCTCAAAGTGGACCTCAACAAACTCGAAGTTTTCCAGATGCATTGCCTTCGGCAGATATTGCGAGTATCACTTTGAGACCGCCTTCGAAATGAGGACATCCGACGGATGTGCGACAACCAACCGCCAATCGAGGAGCAAATTCAAAAACGCAGATCGCGATGGTTTGGCCATGTGTGTCGAATGGACGCGAGCCGACTACCACACCAACTCTTCTGCTGTAAACAACCCACCCAGTGGAGAATCCAACAAATAGCACCAAAGAAAACATAGCTAAGACAGGTCGAAGATGACGTCAGAGATTGCAGAATAAATCTCGACAAGGCCAGGACAATAGCCAACGATCGTCATGCATGGAAACGAGTTGTGAAGGAAATTCGACAACCATTGGCACCCACCATTGGCGTATTGGCTTAGGAGCCGATCGAGGCCTAACGCCAGCTAGGGATCAAAGAAGAAGAAGATAGATAGATAAGACACCACCAATGGCTTGAAATGCAGCCTAAACCACGACAGAGCCTCCACCGTGTACATACATGTTGAAAATTACTTGAACAGAAATTTCCAGTTTGGATTCATCACTCCATCAGACATGTTGCCACATATTTTCAGTCCAGTTCTTGTGTAATTTGCTATCAGTTTCTCTCTGTTTTACTTCCTTCCTTGACAGTCACCCTACCACATAGGCCATTTCTGATGAGGCTTCAGTGAGCAGTTGGTGGATCAGCTGAAGGACCAGATACATTTCTCAGGTCTTCTGTCAGGTCTTTGCTGGAGGTTTTCCTATTTGTTAAGGACATGACTTCTCGTCTGCTGTAGATAGTTTTTTAGGCCTGCCAGTTCGACTTTTGTCCAGGACGCACTGCACGCAATGCCAGGATACAAGTTTTTTGTCTAGAACTTCTTTGGCATTTTCAAGACCTCTGCACAGTGCTGCATATTTATCCTTTGACCTGAAAAGTGAGAACTTCAGACCTAGTTAGGAAATATTTGCTGTGAGACTTCAACTGTACAGATGGATCATTTTAAAAGAAACGCTAACACAAAGTTTCCGGTTAGCCAAGAACCACCAAAACACTCAAACCGCCAGTCCAAATTCTGCACTCATACTTGACTGGGCTTTGTATGAGGCTACAGTTTTACGATCGTCAAACCATTTAGTGACCGTCTGTACCTGAAACATCCAGCTCTCATGACCTTAACCTGCAAAAAATAAACCAAGACCTGGAGCCTAGAAAATGTAAATTAAGAGCTGTATAAGTGCTTCCTGGAAGACTTTTAGGTTAGAAGATGCTATGCAACTACAGGTTTCCTTTCACAGTACAAATATGATTTAATCGATTGTCGAAATAAAATACTTGTTGATACATGCAGTTTTAAAACAGCCTTAGTTTGTTTGATTGTGTGCATCTTCAAAGAGGTCCTCACCAGGCCTTCGTTTGGCATGATGCTGGTAAGGTGGACCACCTCCAGATGGGCAGACTGAGAGACCAGAGAGTCTGACGACAGAGAGATGATGTGATCGCATATCCCTGCTAAGGTCTTACACTGAAGATGGAGGCAAAGAGAGCAGGGAAAATGACAGGAAGAAAGAAAAAGGCAGAAAAAAAGGAAGACAGAAAGTTATTGAGATTGGTTTTGGGCCGCAAGGGATGCTGTGACCTAGCTGGAGGAGGTGAAACAGACATTATTTCATCAGATTGTTCCACGTCGCCACTTCCATCAATCCAGCGCACAAACTGTTTCCTGTCACAGTCCGTCCGCAGGCATGCCCACAAGACACCGTCGCAGACAGAACAACACATCAGCCATACTAGCCAGCCTGAGGTGTTCAGTTGACATTTTCTAACGTCTAAATTACAGAGCACAGTTTCCATTTGTTTTTTTTATCAGTAACATTTGCCTGGATATCAATGAAACAAACAAAAAAAGAAAAATTGTAAAACTGCTGTATTTTTTCCCCACACTGCACTTAAAGCCTATTCCTAATACATACAACATTACCCAATCCAAGCAGCACTCACAAAAAGCATTGCCTCACCTGCCTTTGTTCTAAATAAACCTTGACTATATTTCAGGCTGTTTGTGTGCTCGGTCACGCATGCAAGTTCATTTATCTTTGCCTTCTAATCTTAGTTGATTGACTGCAGGTGGTTTACAGACACTGTTACCCTGCTTATCCTCCTTCATAGCATCTCTTTGTAGTGCATACACACATGCTAGCACACATGCACACACGCTGAAATGTAACAGGCATACATGGAAGACAGACTACAGCTACAGTATGTTTGTGAGTACCATGGCAGTGATGAACCCTGTATAAAATAATCTTCTGATCTACGTCCTAATGAGCAATTACCAGATTACAGTTACGAAACGAACAGAGGAGATCTTCAGTATACACACATGTGATACACACACACCATAGCTCACAGCCTATAATTCATTCAGTGTGAAAGAAAAAGGTGGAGAATCTTCGGCAAGCTGGCTATGTAATGCTGTCTCTCACACACATACATCCACACACACCTGCATCTTTTTTTCTGAGTCACTTATTTAAAGATTGCCTTGTCTGCTTAGTATTATGCTTATACAGTAATATTATGTTCTAGCCAACGTGTTTATGTTACGTAATGGCATACCCAGCTCAGGCACCAAACAGCATTTTGAGTTTTAGTGAGGGTGGGTTTAAAGGTTGGTTAGGGGTAAAAACAATGAGAAAAGGTGCATTTATAATCCCGTGTATAGAGCCATGCCAAGCTGAAGCTCAAGTGACAATATTGGGGCTGTACTTGTGCTCCTCTTTGATCATTAGACTAATAGTCCTAACCCGGGATTAATGCCGAGCAGAGAGACAAAAAGGCCACCGGTGCGGCTACTCTCAGCTCCTCTAGCTCTGACACCCTGGACCTTGATCTGACACGCCTCCCCAGCACCAGAGCACAGATTATAGGGAGGTTAACTTATGTGGCTGGCTGGCGTGAGATTTAAAAGCAGTCAAACAGAAAGCCAGACATAGTACACTGCCAAATGGATTAAGCTCTGGCGGAATCCCCCTCCTTCAACAGCACCACCACCACATTTCTTATTGCCATTCTCTCCCGTGCTTTCATCCTCATCGACTCGCGCCTTCTATCTCATGCACATGTACACACCGAGCACGGTTGCATAATGCATCCTCTGCACATGCATGGTCTCTCACATACTCTCACACACACTGCAGCAAGTATCAACCAAGACAGAGCGAAAGATGGAGAGGCGGAGAAGGGAAGAGGAAGAGAGAGAAAGAAGCAGAAAGGCAGGGAGGTGGGAGCGGGAGTCCGGGAGGAAAGGGGGAGAAAACAAGAGAAAGGGAAAACACACAACTAGGACAGTCTTATGTAATTCCTCTCATCCTTATGCATGCATGCACAAAAAACACTCACTCATACACACTTCATGCTCCATCAGACACAGACTCACACATATTCATATCTTATAGCTCTTCTTTTCTATCTCCCTCTCTCTCTCTCTCTCTCTCTCTCTCTCTCTCTCTCTCTCTCTCTCTCTCACACACACACACACACACACACACACACACACACACACACACACGTGCATGCACACTATCCTTGTCCATCTGATTGCTGCAGGCCGTGCTCTAAAAGAGAACAGAGTAGCAGTGAGTTTTGCATTATTGAGCAGAAGCTGAGATAGGTACAACTATCACTACAGTAAACAGTCTGTAATCCCCATGCTGGCTATACACTGGAGACTCTTAGATACTGTATGTCTGTCTGAATCAAACTGCATACAGTAGAATACTTGAGTGAAACTGTAAACCCAGTTATGTGAAATGACTGCATTGTAAGTAAGACTTCAGACTGAAATGAGAGCAGAATTTGAAGAATCACTCCCTTTAAAGCATTTCCTTGTAGAATAATCATATATTTATAGAGATTGTTACGATAGGCTCTAGTATCGCAGTGTCCTACAGTTATGGTATGTTTAGGTGGTGTTGCTGTAGACATTTGCTCCACTGTTTTGGAGCTCTGGATGAAAAAGAGCCAGCTGGAAATGTAATTAATCATCCAGTGTCACTCACGGGTGTGTTTAACTCTTGTTTTCTATCAGAGAGCCCAGTCTAAATCTTCAATTATAAATATGATCAAATGACTAAAAGCTTACTTAATTTACTTATTTTTTTATTGCTTTACTTGTTTTTTTTTAAAGCTTTGTGCAATGTTGGCTGTAACATGTTACAAAGCAGCAGTACTCAGATTACATTTGCATTGAAATGAGCAACATGATGTTTCCAGTCAATCTGTTACTGTCCCCATTGTTGCGTCAAAAGACAAAAAAAGAGAAAAAAAAGTTTTGCTTGGGGTGATGATAAGTCTGTTAGCTGCTGTCAGCCGCTAACATGCTCTACTTCAAAATTTGAAGAAG
Source organism: Neolamprologus brichardi (assembly GCF_056152115.1). Taxonomy (NCBI): domain Eukaryota; kingdom Metazoa; phylum Chordata; class Actinopteri; order Cichliformes; family Cichlidae; genus Neolamprologus; species Neolamprologus brichardi. Next base: position 19,639,143 of record NC_142105.1, on the reverse strand, counting down.
CACCTGTGAGTTAAGTGCACCTTGCTGAAGAAGGGTGAGGCTGAAGAGGCGAACATCATTGCTGCATCTGAGAAACAGGTAGCTTTTAGTAGAAGCTGTAACAAACCAGCTTGTTGCTGGTTATGTGGTGGAGAAGATGCTACTTATATCAACCTGCTATACCTGAAGGTCAAATCTAAACAATCTGAGATAAATAGTAAATAGTCTGGTTTTTGAGTGCTTTGAGTGCTCTAGTAGAGTAGAAAAGCACTTTAATGTAGCAAGTTACCATCTATACTGAATCACATCTGGCTGCTGTTGTAGTTGTAGCTGTTGTTGAAGTAAATAATCTTTAATTTCAGGGGTCACTAGGATTCAAATGTTAGAAATATGCTGTTTTCTTCCCTCTAATTCAGTTTCCAGCTATAATAAAATTCCATCGAGTCAACATAACACATTGGCTAGAACTAACCTATTTTTTTTTACCTAGAAGTGCAATAGAAAAGCTTTTTTGGGGACAAGTCCGCTTGTCCAAGTCCAAATATAAGTGCCATTCTGTTTCAAAAACAGGGGATAAGATTGGATATTTGTGTTTGTTCTGTGTGCCTGCATGGTTTACCTCACCTTCACTTCATCTTTGTGGAAAACTCACAGTAAATAAGAGCCTGCGAGGAAGCTGGATCTAAAAACAAACAGCTCCTCCTCTCTCTCGTCTTCATGCTGTTTCCCTCTTTCACACATAAACCTCCCGCACATAACAGACTTAATCATGTGCGGCCCTTTGTCAGGCACTGATGGCTGTGAGCATGTAACTGCGTGTGCAATGGAGCCCTTTAAATATTTGAATTTGCCTGATGTCATTGTCCTGTGTCATTATTGGGGCTGTAACAGCAGAGGTAAATGACAGCTCAACCAAAGAGCTTATGGATTACAGAGTATCTAATGTGCATGTGCAAAAATATGCATTCCTTGAGCGTTTTTTTTTGCCAAAAGATGCATCAACTATTTTTTCTGTGAGCTCCCCCTGCTAACATTTCATTTGGTTTCCTCCACCTGACCTTGAATGGCAGCAGGAAGTGTCCTAAACCAACTGTCAACCCAAATCAGACACTGGCTGCTCAGTCCGTTTCACACGTGGATGCAGACAGTTCTCCGTCATGGATGCACACATTTGCGCGCATGCACACACAACACACACACACATACTGAAGCTTTCAGAAGGCCTCGGGCTCATTTGCACTTTAACATGCACAAATTTGTGCCACACACTCGACCAAAAACAAACAGTACGCTGAAGTGCACGCACGCACATGCCCACACACGCCCACACACAAACACAAACGTCTAACTGAAGCGCACTCAAATGCACCAGTTTAGCTAATACTTTTTTTTTCTGTTTCACACAGATTTTCTCTAAATGCTTTTATTTCTCAAAACCGGTGCAGAAGTCTGCCGGTAGATGTGAAATTCTGTTCTTGCAAATACTAGATGGCAGGTTTGTGCAATGAGCCAGCTGCTTGGAAATATGCGGATTACCACGCGCTGCAGTTTCATGTGTGCTGTAACCACATGTGTGACAGTGCAACAATGAAGTAAAGCTAGTTGAGCATGAAAGTTCATTGTTGACCCCAAAAACTGACCGACAACTTTGAATGGTCGCTGATATTATAAGAAAAACTTACCACGTGAAGAATTTTATTCTCTGTCTCATAGACAGTGCAGTCCTGTAGAAAAGAACAAAGAGGAACACATTAAGAAAACATCGATGTGAACATCCGCACTCCAGCTCAAGTGTCTTTCTCTAGTCCAAATATAACATTGAGGAAAGAAGGAAATGAGATAAATGAGATGCCCAACAGGAAGAAATGGAAGGCATGTGGACCTGAGCAGTTGGCTATTTTGTTACAACCCCTCTGCATTATGTTTGACAGTAGAGTGACGAGTTTTAAATCTACTCTGGGGTCTGGAGCATCAAATTCATATCTGGATTTATAAAATGACTTTATTTGAAGCTTGACGGAGTGTTATTCACCGACAGCTGATAGGTAATGCATTTCTGAGAAGCCAGCCCACTGAATCCACCAGATGTGCACGGTAGCAGCTAATTAATCTGTCTGATGCATTAGTGCGGACGGCGCTGCCACCTTTGTCTGTCTCGCTGCACCCTGGCAGCCACATGTTCATTTGGCCCATTATGGACCTGCGGTGGTCTCTTTCTCCTCGCTCTTCTTTGGCCCTTGTAACAGGGGATGGGTGTTATCTGCTCAGCTCCAGGACTCACTCTGGGCACAAGTACAAACACACTCTCACACACACTCTAAGCAGGCTCTTACTGGGAGGATATGAATGGAGTCCAAGAGAGGAGACATAGTTTCTGTCCAAACAATGAGATGGCTAAAGTACCAGAGTGAGTATGCTGGATGTGTGTGTGTGTGATTGTGTGTGTGTGCAATTTGGTGCATTAACATGAGGAATCGAGCCAGAGGGGAAGTAGAAGGAGGACAGGGAATTATAGGGATGAGAGACCTCCGGTTCACTGTTTAACAGAGCCTAAGTTAGGCAAGGGATGAGGTCTAACAGTGAGTCGATGAGAATGTTGCTTAAGGCTTTTATTGAGAGCCACTCGTCCCATCAGCCATGCTGCAAACAGCCTGTGGCAATGCATGTAAGTTGCACACGTGCTCAAATCTATAGAAACCAGCTGTAGGCAACAAAAGCTCTATACATATTGATGCCTCCAATCCAATCCTGCTCTAGTGTTGACCCTTAAATTCAAATCATGACCTTTATTGTAATGGATATGGAAATGGTGGATTGTGTGATGTTTGCAGGAATGTGTGTGAAAGCACCTGTTGTACAATGGTGGTTAATTCTAGGCAGAGCTGCACAATGTTGTTCTTCAGTAATGAATACTCTGTCACACTGGCAAACGGAGACCTAAGAAAATAAAGAATAATAGAGATCATAACCTGAGAAATGTTTCTGCTGTGTAAAAACAAAACATCCAACAGTTTTAGAGAAAAATGTTTGCCTGAACAATTTTTGAGAAATATTGGCATTTGGTGTTTTTTTTTTTTTTAATATTTGCGATTTCATTTATTCATTAACACTGTAATTTAAAAAAAAAACAATCTAATCTCCATATGTTATCCCCCACCTGTCAAGCCAAGCTAGCAAGTTCTTGGCTGCACCAATTAGATCCACCACTGAAGTGAGAAAATCATTTGGTAGCCTTCGGGAAGCTCGCCCATCATAATGGCCACCCCTCCGTCTGCCGAGGATGAAATTTTGGAGGTTCTTTGCTGAAGCGTTGAGTTTGTGGGATAGAGTCCGGAGGTTCTCTGTCTCTAGTCCGTAGTTCTGCAGGACAAACAGACAAACTGAGTTCAGAAAATATGTTTATCCTGAGAATTTGAAGTTGGATAAAAACCTCACGACCTTCTGTGGAGTGAGGAGCTTTGCAAAGGAGCAATTAGCTTAACTTAAGTTAGCTAACGTAGGGATAAGAAGACATACATATATCCATATATACAAAAACCTATATATATATATATATATATATATATATTTCAAAAGGTCTGGAAAGAGAATATATATATATAGGGTTTTATGTTGCTGATTTTTTAAAAACTCTGGATAAAATCATGCTAGCTTTTTCCTAAGTTAAGCTAACCTGACTAGCTAGAGGCACTGACATGCATATTTTTGTTTTGTTTAAGAATAGCGAGGCTAGCTATCACCTTCTGCTAGTCTGTATCTTACTCCAATATACTTTATCTGTATAACAGACATGATATACAGTCAGTGAATAACTGTATCATCTAATATCTCTGAATGAATACTTTATCAGTTTCTCACATCATTGTGGACGATTGACCCTCTCTTTATCACAACCTTGTTTCACTTCGTTCATTTATTTATCTTAAGGTCCAGCCAGAGCATTTCACTCAGGTTGAGGTCTGGATTTTGAAATGCTTTTATTTTCTTTTAATCTATATTTTAATTCTATTGTAGATTTACTGCTGCACTTGATATCAATTTTCTGTTGCATAACCCACGATTAGCTAATATTTTACTGTCAGACAAATGCTGTCACATTCTAGAGTCACACCTGACTCTAGAATTCTTTGATGAGCTCATGGTCAGATTTCAGTCAGGTGCCCAGATGCTGTAACTGCAGACCAAGCTGAAATCATCACCCTCCACCGCCATGCTCGACAGTTGGTATGAGCTGTTTTGCCAAATGTGGCACTGTGCAACACATCTCATCTTTATTTCCCCACTCCCATGTAGAAAATGTATATGAAAGAAAAGGCTTTGTACTGTCATCAGCTTTTACACTCAGCACGCTAAATGAGGCCTGTAGAGTCTGAGATGTTTCTCAAAGTGTATTTAGTTTTTCACTGGGTTGCAGAGATGTCTGTGAAAAGTCTTTTTACATGTCTGTAGCTAGTGATAGATAAGCCTAATTTACTCAAAGACTAAGTGTTTGAAAAATATTTGTATATTTTGTAAGAGCATTTATTTTTTAAATACTTTTTTATACTTATTCTTTAAAGCTATGATCTTTACACAAGTCTTAGCTGACCATGTGCAAAGATCATATTTAAGAAACATGAGTTAAATAAAAACTTATTCCGGGTCAAATTACATGAAATTTAAAAATGTAATCTGGGAATTACTAATAATCATTCAAACAGCCACTAACTGCACTAATAGAAAAACACTGAGCTGGCTGAGTAGCCCATTACTGCACTGGGACCCTTTTAAATAAACAAACACACATACACACATCCACTAATCCACACTGTGCTGTATGACGGAGCCTGATTCCTGCTGACATAAAGGCTACACACACACACACACACACACACACACACACACACACACACACACACACACAAGCGCCTCCTTGAGTAGTCAGATCCACAGGCTGAGCTAGACGTATCTATTCCTCCTCTGCCTCTAGATCTATTCTACACAGTCACGACCACAGTGACTACAAAGGATGGAGGGTTTCACAGTGGCAGCAGAGAGAGAGAGAAAGAGAGAGATGAGGCAACTAAAGAAGTAAAGAGGCAGAAGACAAGAGGGAGGGAGGCGAGACGAACAGAGACCGTACCCAGCTATGCATCTTGCTGAAACTGGGTCATGCATACACTGTGTTCTGGATAATCTCCTGTGCGAATGCAGATGCATGCATGTACATAGAGTGAATGTGTTTGCACAGCTGTAATTAGGCTGTCATATGATTCAGTCTAGAGCTGTGTGCTGCTCTTTGCAGGCTACAGAGCGCTTGAGATGAAGCGGGGGAATAAAAGCGCATGAATGACTTTGACTTTGGAGAAAGAGAAGTAATTTTAGCAATGCTTGTGTGTGTGTGTGTGTGTGCGTGTGCATGATGGAGAGAGTGTGCCAGATCAATACAGTAAGAGAGCGATGCCATTAGAGTACCACCCATCCACCCCACCCCCTGCCATTCATGTCAATGTGGTTACCATAGCAGCCATGTTTGGAGTGGTCTCTTTGCTATGCTGGTATTTCTGCTATTGTTCATACACTGAGTCACAATCACACATCATTTATGACATGTTTGGGTAAAAGAGGGACTTAACTATAAAACCCTGTTGAAAAGTAAAGTATTGCTCAGTTGCAGATTCCAAAGCTTTTGCGCTATGCTTGCACCAAAATGTAGAATATCTATCAATCATAGAAAGAATATATCCATCGTGCCCATGTTGCTTTCTGCAAAAAGATTTGGCCTCAATGCTCAAATCAGGCAGATGGATTCTGTGCAACCAAGGAATTTTATATTTTTACTGCAGGCTTTTTGCATCTCTTCAAAATAAGTCCTGCTGTAATTTTTGTGACTGTTGAGCACTGCATTTAATATAACGGTGATTTTTTTTAACCTTAATTGTCAGGGACATCTATTTACAGTTCAGTAAGTTAAATAAATGTTTAAAAACAGAGCTACATATAGTTTGATTTGTTCGTAATGGCCCCTTTTGTGAGTCTATTCCAAACTACTTGGTAAACAGTTAAAAGACCAAGTAATACACCAAGCATGAGCTGGTAAGCATGGTAAGAAATAAATGTTGCAACTAACTTTGCTTCGGAGTCACAAGATAGCACTGAGAAGGACCCACAAACGAAAGAGGTGCAGGGAGAGATGAAAGTAGAATAAAGGAAATGAGAAAAAGCAGATTTGGAGAGTTAGAAACAAAAAGAAAAAATATTTATTATCAGTGAAGATTATGACAAGACAACTTTAATTGTTAAGTCACGAAAAGCTAATCACAATCAATCTCATAAACTAACCCAAAGTGTCAAAGTGAGAATCTTTCATGGCTGCCGCTGTTTCAATACACAGATACGTGCTCAGTCCAAAACTTATCTCATGTTACAGTGAGACAGAAATTCCTTAATGAAGAGCAAAAGTGATTGATGATTGTGATAAAAGCTCTCACTGACATGTTTGTTTTCCAGTGGACAGTTTCTCAGCCTTTAGTTCACACAAATCTTTCAAACCACAGACACATTCAGTAAATAGTCACTCTTGCTTCTGTCATTTGCTCTACAATTTCACATTTATAACAAACTGAAAAAAAAGTCTCCAACAAGTCGGAGTGACATGACTCACCAGACGGCCTAATGAATTCAGACAGAAAAATTTACAGGAGCTAAGGTTTGATTTGTTGCTTAAAGCTGTTTGTGGAAGTCTTTCCTCTGAGTTTATGAATTAGCTGTAGCACCAGACAGCACCAGGATCCTCCCACAGGTGTCTCCAAATGAAGAGAGGTAGTTACACACACTTACTCGTGTAATTAAATAGCTTTAATTATTAATTATTCCCCACCCACAAAATTAGAGAGAGTTAGGTCAGAACCTAAAGGCTAATTATACTATGTACTTTTTAACTTTTTAGACAGGTGAGTTGTCACGCAGATAGCCAGAGTGCATCGCTGTCCTTGGGATAAATCCTGAGCTAACATCACACCTATATAAGGCTGATGGTTTAGATCTGATGGATGTTTTTTTTTACAGGATACAAAGGGCAAACGTTAGGTAGTGCAGGATAAAGCATGTGCAGGGTGGTACTTAGGTAGCATCTAAGTAGCACCCTTGTATAGTCCTGAGACCAGTTTTCCAGTGCTTTTCTCGTGTACGTTTATTTGAAGAGGAAAAAACTTCCACGGGACAACAATGAGAAAAGATACAAACAAAAATTTATTCCACAGCTTGTAAATCTTCTTACAGGAGTAATCAGGTCTAAGTTATCCTCAACAACAAACATACTACGGTAGAAAAACCGTGTGGCTCCCTCCCGGGATTTTAACTACAAACCAAGCCTTTAAGGCACACGTATTCACAGTTTTACTTAACTAAGCCAACACGAATGCAAGAAAATAATTTTAGTTCAATTATAACCATGAATTTACTTATTAAATTATTAATTACACAAAACAAGTTTAACAACAAATATAAATACTGAAGTATATGAGCTATATTAACCTGGCTCCCACAACCCTGTTCACATAAATGACCACCTTAGCTTCTTAGGTAGCACCCTGCAACCTTAGTAGCCTGACTGTTAAAGTCGATTTAATTAATCAGTTGAAGCAGAACACATAATGTATACTGCAGTACAACCCTCACTATTAAATATAGTTTGTTTTTTGTTTTTTTTACAAGTTTGTATTTTTTCCTGTAACTTTAATGGCACCAATATCTTTGTCTTTCATGTTAGGAAGGAGCAGTAATTTTGTTTTTTAAGTTATTTCCAAGCACAGCTTACTGAAAATTCACTACCCACATATTCTACTTAGTATACACGCTGGGGGCAAAATTTGATTGCACAGGCATAAAAGAAGGAACTTTTCTACAATTACAGCAAGACTGAAAGCACAGTCAGTTCTTGAAACCTGCATTGATCAAGATCAACAGACAGACCAGAGAGGGATCCCAGCTGAACCATGGGAGCCAACTTCATCTCTTCTTTAATACCAGACATTTCATTTCCTTTTATCGTCCAAATATTCAGCGTCTACATGAACCACAGAGCTGTGGCGCTCAAGTTTTTCCTCACTAAATATGTTTTTTTGTTTTTTTTTAAGATTTGGATTTATTGGGTTTAATATGGGTTAATTTATTCTTTTTTTATTAGCCAAAATAATTGGAATCATAACGACGTCCCTGCAAGAGAGACTGGGCAAGGAATGAGCAGTGGCATGATCAGACAAGCTGTACACCTGCCAACAGATTAGCCAGATTTTCTAAACATACCAAAAAATGTTGGTACTAATCCCTCTGAACATAAAAAAAACTGTGTGTGCACAATGCAGCCTGTTTGTAGTCTTAGCATTACAATTGTAAGTTTGGATAATATTTCTGTGCTGTTTTTAAGTACACTATAAAAACGGGTAAATGTGGGCTATATTTAAACATGCCTGACTGTGTGTGCTTTCCCATCAGACGCTGATCCATTCCTCGGTCTCACTAATTATCAGTGCAACTGATCGGAATGACGCCAAACAAATAAAAAGTAAAAGTACTCACAGCGGTAGCTTCAGTGGCTCATTTTGTCTGATACTCAGAATTTATGTCCGTTAGCAATTTCCGGACATATGGTGATCGCTACTGCTGGACTCTCATTCCCATACTGGAACATTTGAATGAGAAGAGGTGCTGATTAGCACACACACACACGACCATGTATGCACACACACACACACACACACACACACACACACACACACACACACACACACACACACACACACACACACACACACACACTGACACACACATTCAAACAGCCCTAACTAATCCACCCATGTGTGCCTGGGAGATAAGGTGCATCCTGCATACTCTTTCTACATTCTCTCTCTCTCTCTCTCTCTCTCTCTCTCTCTCTCTCTCTCTCTCATTCCCTCTCACCCTCGCTTTCTCTCTCTGGGAGAGTAGCACCTAATTCCCCCTAATTCTCTAATCCCGGGCAGAGCCGCTGCACATACAGTCAGCAATGACCGAGGAAGTACACACAAAGTGAGGCCTGAATGATTTTCTTTTTTTTTTCAGTCATTTCTTAAGCCAATATCAATAACTGGTGGAGGAAAATAAACAAAAAACAACATATATACCTTTGAACCTGTGAGTATTTCTGTGAGTTATAAAAGAAGAAAACTCATAGTCAGATCTTAAAGTAACTGGGAAAAAGGAGCAAATATCTTCTTGTAAAACCTATTTACACATAATGTACTTTTAAAAAATCAGCTTCAACACTAGAACCAGCTATAGTTTAAAACCTTTGACAGGATACAATAACTTTATCCTAACAAAAAACAGCAGTTTACTTGAGATCTCATATATCTAGAGAATGTATTATTTTATATATCTAAACAAAACCAGAAGAAACTATAATACATTGTGGTATCCGAACAGGTGCAGTAGTTCATAGTGCTCCCTGACTTTGTCAAATCCATCTACATGTCGTTACAGGAGGGTTGTTGACATGGTGGCTAATCAATGAACCCGATACCTTTAAATGAGTTGATTTTAACAGATTTTCCATATGTTTTATGCACTAGACAATGATTGTTGAATGTTCCCCTGTCATATATGATATACACATACATACACTCACCAGTCACCTTATTAGGTACACCAGACTGAAACCACTTCTGCCTGCAGAACTGCCTTAACTCCGAGACACAAATTCAACAAGGTGCTGGAGACATTCCTCAGAGATTTTGGTCAATATTAACATGACAGCATCACACAGTTGGTTCACATTAGTTGGCTTCACATCCATAAAGTCAAACTCCCATTCCACCACATCCCAAAGATGCTCTACCAGATTGAGATCTGCTGACTCAATGACATGTTCAAGAAACCAGCTTGAGATGATCTGAGCTTTGTGACATGACAAGGCAGCCATCACTGTGGTCACACTGTGGATGCTGTGGTCACAAAGGGATGCACATGGGATGGCTCAGTTGGTGCTAAGGAAATATTCCCCACACTGTCTGTGTAGGTTCTCCGTCATCCCGGTAATGGTAGTCTAAGGAGCTTGGAAAGAAAGCGCCTGGACTTTTTACAGTTTAATCAAGAAACTTAAAGAAGTCCAGTGGCTTTCTTTCCCAGCTCCTTGGATATTCCCCACACCATTACAACACCGCCAGCCTGAACCTTTGATACAAGGCAGGACGGAGCCATGCTTTCATCTTTATATGTAGATGTTTTCCTTAAAGAGCAGTTGAACATGTGTGCCTGAAAAAATGACTAATGAGTGTATTTTTAAGCTTATTTTATCTCAGCACTAACTATAACTAACTAATAGCTATAAAAGAAGATAACAAGCATATCTAGGAGCTTGTTGACCATCACTCCATCCAGTACTGTGCATTTAAAATCATGGGCTGACCAGGGCGCAGAGGAGGTCCACGGCTTCCAGGATGAGCTCCTGGTGTCCTATCCTGGTGACACCCAGCTCCTCCAGCTCCTGATGGGTGATGTGAAGCAGCTGCTCTCCCCCCATCTGCTCCCGCTCGAAACTCTTGATGTACTGCTGGAGACAGTCATCCAGACCTAAGGAGAGTGGAGACAGACACAGATTAGGATGTGTTGATGTATCTGTCGTCTATCACTTTGCGCAGCTGTATATAGAAAAATATTTATATTGGCTTCAATCAGTGATTTAGAAGGCTTTCTGCTCCGAGACAAAGATGGAAAACACGATTAGGAAATATTGTCCCAGACATGACTGACTGACACAAGAATGAGCTCCTTTCCCGAGACCGAATCCTGGCTTACTTTGATGCAACACTGTAGTCAGGCATAAAAACATGCAAATTGTGGCTGCCAAATAGAAAGTAAAGATAAACAGCAGCCTCAAGGCAGGAGCTCTGACTGATCTATGAGCAACTTACTGACAGCTAGAAAACACATCTGTTGGTACACCTTTTCTGTACGGGATGATATGCTTGATGAGGGAAAAAAAGTCTTTTCTCACCACTGCTTTTAACATTCAAGAGGCAATAAAAGAGATTTTAGAGCAAAAAGAATCTATTTCACACATATTTTGCATAATTAAAGAGCCATTCGAAAGATAACGAGGAAGATGCGAGCAATAAATCGACGTATGACTTGCTGCTGTTACGCTGCGGCTGCCTGCTTTGCACAGAGCCAATCAGCTGCACATAGGCGTGGTGGATACAATTGATCAGTAAGAGCCTCTGGCTTTGATTCAAATATAGTCAGCAAAAAAGGCGCATCTCCCCACAGACCTAATGAACGAGCCCGCTCCAAAACGAGCAAACACAGAGCAAAAAAGTTGCACAAGAGTAAGCAAATCCATGCGCACACACATGCACAGAACCACAGTTAAACACATAAGGTACACTCTGTCCCCGTACGAGCATGGACTTCAAACACAATGCAATTACAGCTAGTGTTGCTCTTCAGGGTCTTGACACCTCTGTAGATGCCCGTTGTTAAAGCCTAGCAGAGCTGTGAGGAAAACACTGATGCCCGAGGGATGCAAAGCTTAAGAGCAGACAGTGCGGTAGCACCTCAACAAAGTCACCACACATGTGTATATAGAGTACACACACTCGAGCGAGATATCTCTTGGTCTTCGTGTGCCATGGGAGATACCAGAACGGGGGGGAAAAGCCTGCTGTTGCTCTGAGTGACATGCAGACAAAGTGTTGTTACATATAGCACAGCAGAGCCATTTCAAAAGCAACACATCAGTGACACCGGTAGCAACACAAGTGGAAACTGTTTAATAGAATAAGTTCCCCGTGGAAAAGCCCTAATGGCCCACATGTAAGCATGTGTTTCACAGGTAATGATACAGTGTTGCAACGTGGAAGGCTTGTGTGATAACTTAGTCTGCACATGAATTAGGTGCATATGAGGACTTGTTTTCATATAGGCAATATTAGTATACATCAATACCGTTATTCAAGTACTATATTAGAATTATTATGTTTCACACAATACAAAATTGAGGTACTGGTGCTTCTACCAGTTGTGTATTCCTGTTTTAAAAAATTCATGCTTTCAAATTCAACCGAACAACTACTACTGTTATAACTTATTATTTTTCTCATTTTATATATACGAACTTATTGGAAGTTACCCGTTTACTTTTTAATGCACAGGTACAATGCATAATCTGTACTTTTTTTCTATATATTCTATTTAAACGTCTTCCAGTAGCCTGATCTGTCTGCACACTACAACCTGGGTTTGCCACCTTTATCTGTACTTTAATCTTAATAACTGTACAGTACTCTGTTTTTGTAACTATTGTCCATCATGTAAATATTTTTTTCTGTAAAAATTGTGTGTGTTTGTTTTCTGTGTCCTGTTCTGTTTGTATATGTGTTTTTCTTTTGCTGCTGTGGAACAATTAAAGGATTATTCTATCCTAAATAAAAAAATTATTTATGTTTTTTTTTTTAAAAAATCTTAAGAAATTATAACATTAAATGCAAAACATTTGATACACCTTTAAGATATAAGACATGGCCAGGTTAGACATATTAGATGGTGTGTAAACTGTTTTGAACTATTTCTCTCCATTTTGCTAGGAATATAGGAAATTAAAATAATTAAAATACAGGATATGTAAGGTAAAAAAAAAAAAACCCAAAACCCCCAGTTTGTATGAGTCAATATTTGATTTAACAACCTTTACTCTTCATCACAGACTGAACTCTCCCAGACAAACTTTCTTGTCATTTCTTTAAGTCGTCTTCAGGAATAGTTCTCCAGGCTTCTTGAGGAACATTCAAAGCTTTTCTTTGGCTGTTGGCTGTGTTCTGTTCTGTTCTGTATAAAGATGATCCCACACTGCTTCAATAATGTTGAGGTCAGAGCTCTGGGCTGGTGAATCCATGATTGATAGTGTCATGGATTGGTGTGTTTTTCTTTCCAGTAATGCTTTTACTGCATCGTTAGTGTGTTTGGGATCATTGCCGTGCTGAAAAGTGAAGCCGTTGCCAGTGAGATTCATTGATTCATTAATTTCTGCGCTCATAATTTCATCAATTCTGACAAGATCTCCAACACCACTGACTGAAATGCATCCCAAACCATGACAGAGCCTCCACCCTGTTTTTTATAGATGGCTGCAAACACTCACTGTCGAGCCTCTACCTTGACCATACATACATGATGATTTGAACCAAACATTTTACATTTGGATTCATCAATATATCAGACCTGTTGCCACTTATTTTCAGTGGTGTTCTTGTGTAATCTGGCATGCCTCAGCCTGTTTCTCCCTCCTCCTCCACAGAGACCATTTCTGGTCAGTACAACAGTAAATGGAACAACTGAAGGGCCAGATGCATCTTTTGGTCCTCCGTCAGGTCTTCACTGGATTTTTTCTTGTTTCTTAAGAACATGCACGAATTTCAGATACTGTTCAACTGATGCACATTTTTTTTTGGCCTGCTGCTTTTTCGACTTCTCCACTTTCCTGAAAAAATTTTTCACACTGCACAAGAATATTCCAAACATGACAAGTTTTAGTTCTTTGAGAATCATGGTGTTGGTGCAAAAATACTATTTCCTGCGTTTGGCAGTTTTTAAAGATTCAGCTAAAGAAATTGTATGTCTTTGCATTAGGCTACAGGTAACAAAGAGATACAGTTTAACACTTTGCTAAGTTGTCTGCTGTGTTTAGATGCAGTGCTGGTTTGCCCTTTGAGTTGTTTCTTTTTATCCTCGAATGATTCATTGGTCACTGTTATGTGGCTTAACAAACAAACTGAAAAAACATCCCTCTGAAAATGGTCAGATATAAGAACTGGAGTTTAAATGAGTGAAAAAGCAGCCAATGTCTAAAGAAAAACCTTGAAAAGAGCTTCAGAACAGCTGGAGAACTATTACTAAAGGCCACTTAAAAAAATTACAAGAAACTCCATTTGTTTTACAAGACTGCTCTTGTTGACAAATGCTTGAGTAAGGCCAAGTGCAGTGCTATATTCTAGTATTATATTCAAATGAGCTTGTTTTTCTTTGAATACACCCTGTTCATTGCTGTGGTAAGACAGTCTGGTACAGTCTCATAAATCATCACCAGAGCTGGCAGTGACACGCACAAGTGGACTCGCTCTGCAGTCTCCTTTAGCCGGCCGCCAGCTTTAGAAGTAGAGAACATGGAGATAAAGCAGAAAGACAGCCTGCAGCTAATAAATAGGGTGCCTGAATATTTTACTCCTGACCCTCACTGTGAGAGGCGAGGGAAGAAAAAACTGTGCTGGCTATCTCACAGATGGAAGTCTTTATGTCCACAAGAAAGGTGAGCCTTCCTCCAACTAATACCTGTCTATCATTTCTTTTTCTGCCACTCCCTCAGTGCCCTTGTCCTTCCCCATTTCTCCTTCCGGCGCAAGGGAAACACATTTTAATAGGGACCACGTGATGCAATCGGGCCCCTTTATAGCTTATTCCATCACGACGCGAATGAGATTTCTGGTGACAGTGTAATATCTTCCGTGCACATTTAAGATCGTTTGAGGGTGGAAGAAAGAGTTTTAGGCACTTAAGATTATCTCTGTCCGGGATTACACGAAGAAGGAGAAGACACCAAGACAACCTAAATCCACACAAGACGCTTGGACACTCTCCCTGCCAAGTATCCCAAAAATAATTTGGAATAATTGGAATAATTGCGTAAATCAATTTTTGATTATATTTGTTTTTTTTATTCTGGACTAATTGATAAATAAAAAATATTATAACCAACTCATTGTGCTTGAAGTGCATAAGGATTATAATCACAGTACTGTAAATTATATGGAGATGTGATGAATGAAGAATCAGAGGTCCAGGCTGACTAAGAGCGCCTCTGGGGAAAAACCACCTACTATACCATAGCTATAGTATTTCCCACCTCTGCAACACACACACATTTAGATGCAAAGAGATTATGCACACACATTGTAAGGGGTTTTTTTTTTTTTCAAATATATGCACTTACACACGCTCGCACTCGCATATGCATTAAAACGCACGCATACATCCACAGAGTGACACACAGCTGCTAGCCAATCAGATGAGTCAGAATGCCCCCCCCCCCCCCCTCCCACAGAGGACAAACAGCTGATCCGGGTTCATCTGCCGAGTTCATATGCCAGCTGGAAATAGCACATGGCGCACAAACGCTGCCACAAACCCGCGCTATAAGAGACGAGCTTTCTCAGCACCATAACCTTACCAGATCGTTAATGATATTAAAATGTTGTATACTCAGATGACACAACTGCGCCACAGCGAGTGTGTGAGATGCAGTCACTGCATCCTCGCATCAGACAGTTTGCAGTGTTCAGAAAATATGAAAACTGACCTCACTCTCCTGTGCAGGACAAACAAGCCCAACCGAAATACACAAAAAGCAATTTTGAATGTGAAATGTCTTTCATAGTCATAAGCTTGTTCTCCTACCCTCTGGGAAATATTCTAAGGAATAAGATGTTTTATCATAGCTTATTTGTAATTATTCTCCAGTGGGCTCAGGCCACTCAGTGTCTTTCCAGTAACTGTTGTTTATTTTCCCAACATAGTTCAGGAACTGTAGTTGCTGAGTCTCAGCATCGCTCGTAACGTCTCTGATTTCTGCACCTCAGACGACATCTGGTAACAGAAATGTGTCAACTGTCAACAGTGTGACTTCTCAGACGGTTTTGATCGATAGTATTTTTTTTCTTTTCAAATCAAGGCTACTGCCTGCAGCCTGACATGAAATGACATCCCGAGTATTCACAACAGCATAAATTCTCCCGTGAAAGGTTGTGAACTAGAGTCTGAGCAGCGCTTTTCACTTCTGGATGATCAGACTTAGAAGGTTTTTTTTTAAATGAATTATTACTGAACTACAAGAGGAGACAGAACAGGAAATATTGGTAGTATTACAGTAGTTTTGCATGTATGCTATTCATGTATATTACTAGTACTGGACTCTCTGTAACCAATAAAACCCTGAGGTGTGGCATTTTTCAGAGCAGAAAATCAGCACCTTTATGGCATTTAATCCACTGCTCTCTGTCATGGTCTTGCTAAAATCTTTATCCACTTTTCAGCACAAATTGCTGATTGCTGTCAGTTCCAGCAGGGTTTTCTTGGATATGTTGCCTGGATTAAATCCCCCGACAACATTTCAGCAGGATTCTATTGTTCCCTTTGACTCTTTATCATTTAATAGCGTCCATTTGTTGTTTTTGAGCCATTCTTTGGTGGATTTGTCCATGTTTTTTAAAACTGTTATCCTAAAAAATCCTGCCAAACACATCTACTGTTAAAGAGGCCAACCATCTTTGATTTGCCTTTACAAAGCACATACAGATGCCTGCTCTTTGCCTGTTTGTTCACAACAATATGCAAAATATGGGTTTGGTTCCTGACCCAACTGCTAACCTTCACATTGACACAGGAGTCAGGAGAGCAAGCTGCACATCCTGTGGTGAAATTTGCATTAAAAGGGACGCTCCTTGGAAGCTCCCTGTGGAATGCACTACACACAGGCACAGGTCTTTGTTTTCAGACACCAACTTTATTTCTTTTTGTACGTGATGACCGACACAGTCTGACAGCCGTCGGACACAGCTGATCTCCAGCCCCCCTCCGCTCCTCTCCCGTCTCACTATAAAGGGTAAGGAAAGCATCATCAGTTCAAAACGCCATCAGCTGTTTTCACCTGCGTTTCCAGCACCGCCCCGTTGAGCTCACCGCACCACCCCTCCCCTGCAGCCGCGCCCGGGACCACACCTCCGCCACACACCCAAATTCGCAGTTGCTTTAAACGACTTTCCTTAAAGTGTAATTATTTCAAATACTTCCGAGATTTTTTTTTAAATCCTTTCCCAGACTCATAAGCATCCACAGCTTTTTCTCCAAAGACTTTGGAGAGCTTCTTGGCATGATGACACGGCACAGACATCAATAGCAAAGAGAAGACCAAACCCAAGATCTCAGGGCTAATGAAGACAGGTTCCAGCGGTCACTCAAAATGCTAATTTTCTGTTATGTTTGAGTATATTACCATTATCAGCAGACACTGCTTCAAAAGGTGTCTGCTTGTCTGCTTGTGTAAATATTTTTCTCTGTACTTGTTTTTTTTTATGCTGTGTTGCCTGCAAGGCCATTTTCTCTCTTCTCTCTTTTAGACGTGCAGTACTCAAAACATTCAGCTGGAAAAGAATATGCAGTCCGACAGGGAGAGATATAGATTTTAGTAATATGACTGTAGGTTCTGAATGGTAGATCTTTTAATTTTTTCAATTTTTATTCTTAAAATTACTGTGAGATTAACCGATTGACACATTTGTCTATTGTTTTTAAAATATGAATGTAGCAAGCGCAGTTATGTTTTTATAACCTCAAGTCAAAGGCCCTGTGTTGTTTGTGCGTTAAATAGATCCCTATAGGAAACACTAAGGCAGTTAAATGGCTAAATTAGCTCCTAACGGCTGTATCCCAATTCAGGGTCTGCAGCCTTAAAGGCCGCATTTTAAGGCCGATTACGTCACAGCGACGCGACGAAGGCTGTCCCAATTCGAAGGCTGCTCGAAATGCGGCCCTCAAATGCGTCCTTCATTTCCCTGAATTTTAAGGACGTGGCGGTGTAGACTTCGTGGCCCAACATATCCCAGAATGCATAGCGCGGCGGTGGGTGTGGATAATTTTGCCGAAAAAAAACGGCGGATGAGGGGCGCAAGAAGAGTAACTCAGTAAACTAAGTACTGAATATTATGTCACTTATTTATGTGCAAATGTTTAATAACGAAGAACATTAAAGCATTACTGTTGGCCAGTTATGTGACATTAGTGACGTTTGTACTAACTTGGTTTTAAAGCCTTTACTTTAAAATATACGCCGTTCAATAGCTGACCTTAATCAGAGAATGATCAAAGCTCATGTAGAAACAAACAAACAAATGAACAAAAGATTTTCTCCTTCATTTCTGTCAAACAAAGCTTTATGAAACGTTTCCAGCTGTTAGTATCATGGTTGCTAGGCAACCTGGGCAACGCAACAGAGGCTAGACCGTCCCATTTCACAAGCCTCGCACTTCCGGCCTTGGCGGTCTTTAAGTACGCGGCCCTTGAGGATCGTTGAGGCTGCATACTTTAAGGCTGCAGACCCTGAATTGGGATACAGCCAACATGTCCTAAAGTTCTCCAGAGGCCTGGTAACGAACTAATCATGTGATTCAGGTGTGTTGACTGAAGGTGAGATCTAAAACCTGCAGGACACCGGCCCTCAGGGCCTGGAATTGCCCACCCCTGCACTAAGGGATCCCTTGATCCTGACCATCCCTGAATCCCAGAGTGCTAAGCCTTGAGCAAGCA
Source organism: Neolamprologus brichardi (assembly GCF_056152115.1). NCBI lineage: Eukaryota > Metazoa > Chordata > Actinopteri > Cichliformes > Cichlidae > Neolamprologus > Neolamprologus brichardi. The sequence goes on along the minus strand of NC_142105.1, from coordinate 19,620,795 downwards.
TCTCATGTTGACAGCTTCATCCACATTTCATACGGTTCCCTCCAATCTTTTCCTCTTTCCTGGGCAAAATAAACCCCTCCCGTTCGGAAACACAAGGGTTGCCAGGCAACCAAAGGGAGAGATAGGCAGTTGCTTCCCCTCAAGACCTTGCACTGATACTAAGCTAAGGATTGCGCACACACATTAAGCACACAAATGCTAACACTCTACATGCCTTCCACTATGGCTGAAAGCTTGTTGAAGAGTTCTTGTTCTTAGAGTTGAGTTTGTCTCAAATTGGAAAAAAATGAACAACTTGCGGAAAACAGGCTTCACTGCCTGGCTGTTAATGTCAGCTGAAATCAGTCAAACCTTCGTCCTTCTTTGAGACAATGTTTGGGTCAGTTTGTGGCCTGGGCTAAGAGTGGTGACAAGCACCAAAGACTCCTGTCCTGTTACCTTACCCTCCAACTGTGAGATCCGAGCCAGAGTAAGTGCATCGGCGAGCGCAAGGAAAAGACACAGCTCTCACTAAAAATATTCCTACTGTGAAATATTCATCACATCATGCCAGAATATTCTTATGACTGTGGCATTTTAGCTCCCCTGTACACTTCAAGTGCACCACGGCATCTTCTCTGAGATCCAGCTTGGAGGGAGGTGCCAAGAGGCAACCTCACAGAACAAGGTCAACCAGAAAACTGTGAGGAGTTCACGGGCAGAGCTTTACTCTGAGGATCTGACCTACCTGAGAGAATGTGAAGTGACTACAGTAAGGCTGGAATAGAAAGACTGATAATATGTTAACATAAGCTTTAGTTTTACCTCACGAGCCCCAACTGTCTCTGTTCTAACCCATTTAATCCAGTTGTTGCTGTAACTGGAGATGAAGAAGAGCTACAAACTTGCACATCTTTTGAAACACGTTTACATTTGAGCTGCAACTTTACACAAAATCTGGATTAATTTACTGTCTGTAAAGGACCTCGGGGTGCTCGGGGGAGGCAATCACAGCAGGTAATAATTTTGAGCTGATTAAAAAGGTGTATGTTAAAAATTTAACTCTACACGGCAACACAGTTAGCAGCGAGAGCAGGGGAACGAGCCATTTAGCTGCTAGCAAGAAGCTGGTGGAGAACAAAACAGAGCTAAAATAAGAGTGGCTGTTTGACATTTAATTTAATGCCCGGATACTTTCTAACTTTATGATCATAGACTCCAATCCAATCCACCACACAGCTTTAGAAGATGTGAATTAGAGATCAAACTTTTAACTGTATTTTAACAGGTTTTACAGCTTTTCCTACAGAGTATAAGTATAAGGATATTTTCTCTCAGTTAATGAAAACTTTATATTCAAAATTTACCATTACGGGACAATAAACTACCAGAGCATTTTCTGTAACTGTAAAAGTTTATGTACTTTCATTGGTGTAGCCAAGTTCACATCAAAGTGGGCTGCATATGGCACATGATGTGAAATGAGTTTGACATCTCTGGTCTAGCCAGTTACATTACAACAGCATCCTGGCTGGCTTTCTAAATTATTGAATTCAAGCATTTATATTCCAATGAGTCTGTGATTGCCAAAGAAACCTACAACTTTATACTGTAAAAACTGTAACTGCGGTTAACATTTTTTACCTCACAGGCATTAACAGCAGTCAAATGGTTTTTGCACAAAGAACGAACAAAACTGAATGTAGTTTCACAGCAAGCTGTTAGTGTACCCCATAAGAGGATTTTATAGTGCACATTTGCTGGCTTAATTAGATATTTCAAGTGATCCAAATGATCCCGTTTCTATATTATAAGACCTCATCTGAAGTCTTGGGTTGAAAAACTTCATTTGATCCTAACATGTTTGGCCGTAAAACGGCAGCCCCGGAACAACAGGTGCAAAAACAATCCAGTAACGGACATGTGAACACACACACACACACACACACACACACACACACACACACACACACACACACACACACACACACACACACACACACACACACAGGCCCCTCTGTCCGAGCAGCCGGATAGACCGGGTGCTTTGATATGATGCCCACTGCATCCCCTATTCTACACCCCGCTCTGCCACCGCCTCTCCCTTTCGCCACCATGCCCAGCATTCCCTTTTCACGCACCCTCATTTCCTCCCCCATCTTAGGCTCCTCAGCCTTTCTTTCATTTCGCTTTGCGCCTCCCGATCTCTGAATTCATGTCCCCGCGGTCTCTTCTCTCTATCTGTCTCTAACTCGAGGCAATGAAGCAGGCGGAGGGGAAACGTGTGAATATGCGGCATGGGTCTAAACGAGTCTGGATGTGCGCTGGGCATCTGCGTGTGCGTGTTGCTGCTTTCCCATCTTATGACATGTGCCGTGACTCCCAACATTATCAGATCTGTTTCCATGACTACGGATGCCCCACTTTAAAGCTGCTGCTCCAGAGTTTTTGTATCTATGCTCGTGTCAGCGTGCGCGCATTCCTATCCTATGCTTCGCAGCATCGGTGCCCATACGTGACGCTTGCACCTCAGCATTTCTTTTGTGAATAATAGAGGACACGAGGAGTTTCCGCGTGTGTGCCCCCCCGCCCCACAATAACGCACACTCTTCAATCTTTAATGCAGCTGAAACTACGACAAGCACACAGTCAGAGCCGGGGGGAAGTGTTCTGCAACACAGACTTCCTTACCATACCAGCGGGAGACGCAATCAGAAGGCACAGTATGGAATGATGCTAAACATGGTCCTTAACACTCCAGGAGACTTAATCTACCACATAACATTGAGAGGAGCTCTTTAATAAGATCACACTACTACACATTAGTGAGCTGGAATCTTCCCTCCATCTGAACACAAACTACAGTCTATAGTCATCCACAGCAACCTCGCGCTGAATCAAATGTGACACCCCACCATTTACATCGAGATCGTTCCAATACATTAGCGCACGCGGAGAGGTAAGAGGGATTACTGCAGGAAAAGTGAGCTGCCTTATTCATTCATTTTCCTGTCAATGTATGCATCAGCAAGCTGCCGATACCGTGTGGCTGAAAGAGGACTCAGAAACAAGCCCAGATTGGAGCGCGCCACGCTTAGCGCATCCACTGCGTCTGCACACACCCTTGGAGATGCATCATGCGCTCACACGCGCACATATATAGAGGAAAGTCCTCCGGTGTGGGTGTTTAAAATCAAAACAAATGCTGATGAGTCATCTTTCTGTGAGGCTCGCCAGTGTTCTGCCGCTGGAGTAGTCCTTCTACAGCAGCGGGAGATACAGTATGGTCTGCTATAGCTGTGTCAGGTTTTCTGGCTGGGGCTGCAGAATATCGTGTTTCCGTTCATATAAAAGGAAAGGGCTGTGGAGGAAAAGGAAAAGAAGAAGAAGACATGCCGTCCCACACAGAAGAGCAGAGCTTGTGTGGTTGTTGTTGTGCTGGTAAGGGATGGATTCACAAAAATGTAGACGGGTATCCGCTGATTGATGCCCAAATCATCACCTACGCTCACGGATCACTTAAATGCCTCATTTTGTTCCAAGAGCTACAGCTTCTGGCTGCTTTTTGCACACTCACAGAGCTGACAAAATATTCGAAGTCATGGATATTATTCTTTTTTTTTTCTTTTACTGACTTTTCTTTCAATAGTTTTCAGACTTTTGCTCGATTCTTGCACTGGTTCATAACATGTATGAATGTGTTTGTTATTTCTCTCTTTCATCAAATGACAGTAAACACATTTTACAGGCACAGCATTTACACCATGAAAAAATGAGACAAATTTGGCTTCTTCATGCGGGGAAAATATCAGTTTATCTTAATGTTTGTTGTCGGCACCCACGTGTTTGCTAAGTGTTTGCAAAAGCAAGGTGGGCTTGCTGAAGTAATTGTTCTTAAGAGAAGGTGTCAGAGTCACTGCTCTGCTAAAATGGTACAAGAGTACTTAGATCGGCGTGAGAGAGACGGGGCGCTCCCCAGCAAAGAGGCCAAATTGGAACCTACATAAGCGGACAGATTAGCACTAGCTTTTCACATTTTACTTTGTTCACGCGAAAATAAGATGCCTTCCACTGAGGGTCTGTTATAAATCCCTGCAGGGGAAAAAAACAAGGGGGAAGGAGCTTCACAAGAACAGGGATGACACTGTGAGATGCTGGCAAACATCTATGAAAACGAGCCTCCGAGCGGCCGGCTTCATGTGAAAGAGGCCGGGATGTGGCTTGTTTTATGTGACCAAGATGAAACAGTTCTCCTTAAAAGGGTTGGATGCAAATGTGGACATATTTCTTTGCTTGTCTTTCACTGAACATAAAGTTTTGTTTTTTTTTTATAAACAGTGCTTTAAGTCGTCTAGGATTTGCATGTAACAAAACGTGAAAAATCGTGAAGCATGATCATTTGTACTCATTATCCAGCAGGTGGGTTTGAATCGTGGCACTTAGTTTCTTTCCTCGTTTCTTTCTTTTCCACACTGAGAGATTTTAAACTGCAGTGGGATGCGATGGCTTAATGACGATCACAACATGACAGTGGAAATTAGACCCACCAGCTCAACAGTTATGTTCTGTTTTTCAGGGGTTTTTTTTCTTGCTGATCAAATGGAACCTGGGCTACATGTGGAGAGAGGGTTTGTTTACACTGGAGAAACTGCAAATAACTTTCACAAGGTGGACATCACTTTTTTGTTGGCACTGGCTCTGTAAAAGGGGGTAAAAGCTCTGATCACTTGCTTCTCGACATCTTGTGAGCAAATGTTTCTTTTTCTTTTGTGTTCTGTTTCTGTTCTCCAAGTTGCGATCTCTATTCACGATTTGGCCATGTAATCTCACATAAAACAAACAAAAAAAACATTAAAAGAAATCCGCTCAGCCTCTCTTAATATGCAGTGCCGAATGAGCACTCCACGGATCAGAGCATGAAGCTGGGGCTCCACTGGCTGAGGCCGAGGAGAGAGAGAGAGGTAGAGGGGAGCATAAAAACCTGGAACAACGTCGTAATCGCTTTAATGTAACGCATCCCAAAATAATCCCTCTCCGCGTACTCAGATGGTGTGTCGGCTATACCTTGACTCTCCAACCCAAGAGATCACCGCTTGGCCGTCACACGAGGAAAGTAGTGGTCCCAAAAAGTCACACAGGGACTTGGGGATCGAGCACATCTCTACATTAAATACCGAACCTGGCCACTGCATATATAATTCAAACACACACTCGCAAAGTATCTGTTACACTCCTGTAACAGTCTGAGTCATCAAACAAGGAGCGATTAAGTCATCCTCTTAAGTAAGGGGTTGCGGACACCCTCCCTTTCCATTTCTATTGTCTGTCAATAGGCCTACCACAGTACTCACAGCTTCTGTAGATGACCATGTGTGTGAGAACACCACCTACCACCGCCACCAAACACACACACACACACACACACACACACACACACACACACACACACACACACACACACACACATATGCACACATGCACGCACGATTAGGGATTACTCATTCATACTGTCGCTTTGAAGGGACTTAACTTGTGCCAGCAAAGCGAGCAGCAGGGGGGAAAAAGCAAAAAAAAAAAAAAAAAGCGAGTGTGATCGCTGCGTTTGCCTTATATGGCAGGCGGCATTGCGCTGTCCACGGTGCTGAAACGGGCTGGCGTGAGCCACTGGAGGGGGGCGGGGGGGGGGGGGGGGGGTGCATGCAGCTAACTACATTAATCATACACGCACGGTTGGCACGCGCACACATGCACGGCGAGAGGTGACATGGGTTTGATAAGGGCATGTGCCAGTGAGCGAAGATGACATATCTTCAGCATTCATTGATGAGAGAGATGCCGCCGCCGCTGCCATATATGGCTGGGCTTGCAGGAGATGCGCTCTCAAGCAAGCCAGATGACAGAAGCCTGAAGTCCCCGCTTCTTAATGGGGGGGGGGGGGGGGGGGGAATCCATGCTCGAACGCATTTCGGTCCACTTTAGTGACTTTAATCAGTCTCCGAGTGGTCAGGCGCAGGGTACAGGTTTGGACAAGGAGAACACACATGCACAGAGCGTGGCCCTCTGCTGCTCATCACCACCACCACCATCATCACCATCCTCATCATCATTATCGTTATCGTCGGTCTAACCACAAGCAGCATGAAAACGTTAGAGCATGGTGCAACAGCGAGAAAAAAAGATAGAGAAAAGGGGGATGGGGGTGATGGTGGTGGGGTATCCAACATTACCTTTCATCCAGTCCAGCACCTGCTTTGGTGTCCATTTACTTATAGGTTCCATAACCAAAGCCATGGTGTCACAGTCTATCCGAGATGAACGGCGCACAGCTCAATGCGGGCGACATAAAACGACTTGTCAGTCACATCTGGAAACACGGAGCGGAGTGGCTAAATCTGAGGGGAAACCAGACGTGGTCGGGTTTATTCTCTCCATCGGAGCATGGCCGCCTGCAGAAAACGGTGAACTGGATGCGGTGGTGCAATCCACACGCGCACACACGGACACGCACACACACGCTTTTCTCCTCTTCTCTCTTCGCTTCTCCCTCTCCCTCCCTCCTCTCGTTCCCTCGCTCTCTCACTCTCTCGCTCTCTTTCTCGTGCCTTCCCGCCAGCCAGCAGCCCCGCGCTCTGTGAGAAGTGGATTCGGTGGGCGCACAGGGGATGGAGCGACCCCTCCCCTCCCTTCCTTCTCCTCTCCTCTTTTTTTCCCCTCCAGCCCGCCTCGCTGCAGCATCACTAGGGCCACCACTCATAATACAGACCAGGGAATGGTGCAACGCACACCATATAGGGAGGATCTCTCTCGGTCTCCCTCCCTCCTTGCCTTACATACACATGTACATATACACAACGTGGGAGGGGTGTCTGGGGGTTGGGGTAATGCAAACAGTAAATAAACAGCAGACTATGTAGCAGCAACACCCTGATAAATAATATATGAAATGCAGTGGGTTCTACTGAATACAAGAGACACGGTATAAGTAGGGCACTTGTGGAAATTTTCAGAAATGATTATTATGGTTTTTTTTCTTCCCAGCAAAGAAAGAATTCGGCAGCACGGCTTTGCAATACCACGTCTGCGCGTCAGCAGCTCGTGCCGCATCACATGGCAAGCAGGTGTAAGATTTTTCTTCTTCTCCTCCTCCTTTTTTTAAAGTTCAGTCTATGAGGAAATCAGCATCAACTTTGTCAGGCGTTGCTGCTCGCTGTGTGGACCCTAGCTGAGAGGAACAGCGCCCCCTGCTGCGTACCTGGGAACCAGGTGACGTCATGGATTACAGCAGCACCCGCTTCCACACACATCCACGCCACCAACTTCCACTCACGATAGATACCGTTTCAGGTCATCGTTTAGGAATGAGAGACATCTTTATTGATTCGGGAGAATTAAAAAAAATAGTAACAGTACAAACTGCTTACGTGACCCTTCTTAGTGGCAGTTTATATTAATAATGACTCTAGAAGTCATCTAATTGAAAACGAGATTCAATTATTGTTTTATAATATTTGCAATTGACAGGCAAGTCTTTGTTTCATTGCCATAGATTCAAAGTAAAACAAACATCAAATATCAGTTTCTCATACAGAAAAATCTCTATCATAGAGGTATCTTACAATAAAAGCACCTTGAGGTGACTGCTGCTGTGATTCATTTATGTCCAAAAATGGTAATTGAATAGAAATCAGCACCTATTTTGTTTATAGCACCGAGTCTCCGTGTTGATTGTTAGTGTTGCCTATAAACTCCTTGGCTGTAACAGGTACTGAAAATCAGCTACGTTGTGGACCTTGCTGAGAGCGCATCCAAACTTATGTTAGATGAGGTGCTTAAACTTTATTATTATAAACAGTAATTCAGTTCACATATATATGTTTTGTATCTTCATTATCATAACAAATTCATATAATGAAAACATATGTGCATATTTACACCATCTTAAAGTTTTATAAGTGTAGATTTTACATCTCCAAAAGAAAATTCTAATATTCAGTGAAACGTATAATAACTAATAAAGACCTTAGCCAGAACTCTAAACACATCTGCAATCAAACAAAGTGTGCGTGGGGGGGTTGTTGTGTTGTTGGTTTTTTTTGCAGCCTGTAGTGAAACAGTTCCTCCTTGTGCAGTGTTGTAGAGGGCAGCTTAAGTAAGAGATATCCAGGTGAAGAGAAAACGAGGCATTCCCCACCCAAACTTTCCACTGCTTCCATGTCTGTGACCTCCTCCTTCCAGCAGTCCTGTGAACAAAGTCAATGGTGGGCGGGACTACGGTGCTCAGTTTTCAGCCTGTTCCGAACGTGACAGCAATGATCTCGAGCTCCCATTGGCTCCTGTCTGCAAATACGTCACAATCATGATTAGAATTGATGATCGGACGTTCTGATTTCATTGTCTAGCAAAGGGGACTGGTGAAGAAATCTGCTGAATTTGAGCGTTCGTCTGATTTTAACATCAAAAATGGTATGTAGGGACGTGATTTTTCCTTTTTGCTTCAGGGTACCCCAGAACGCTCTGTAGCCTGGTATCCACTCGAAGCCAGGGTCAGTGAGAATGATCCTGCCGCGGTCGGGAAATCACAGATTTGAAGGAAAAGTTTAGCTGCAGCTATCCATTGGGAGAGCTATGCTAATGCTAGCTACCGTTGGCTGGCTCAGACATGGCCGCTCGGGCCTGCAAGCTAACGTAGGCTGTCTGTGTTGCCATTGTGACAAAGCGGTTCTTACCCGGTCAGTTTACTGTGCGGGTTTTCGACCGTAAAGTTATGGCACGAGCCTCCCGTGCGGTAAATCCGCGCCGGAGTCCGCCGTTTCCTGACGTGCCCACAATTTGTTTGCTAATTCTCTCCTTAATGTTTCCATATTGACTGTAGCCATGCGCAGTCAGCCTTTCAAAATAAACCTGCCGCCTGCTTATTGGTCGCACAACATTCCCGTATGTGACTTTTGTTTCAAACAAAACATTTCCCAGCTCCGCTTTAAAACTTGTTCGCCTTTGTTTTTCCAGCGCTGTGAAAGTCCGCGTGGGTTTTTTTACGCTAATTTGGCTACCGCTGTTTTCTTCTTCACGACCCCGTCCTAACGCAGGACAGCGCTGCTACGAAACTTGCACACATTTAAAAGTCTCACATTTAACTCAGCCATGTTAATAAATCAGTTTGTAACAAATGGACAAAGTTACCTGTGTGCCACTTCATTACTCATGACGGTGTGTACAATTAAATTGAAGGCTGAAGGCTCTAACAATTACCAGGACTTTCAACAGGACCATTTGTTTTGTTTTTGCCAAAAGTCAGGCATAACGTTATAATTTATAAATATGTAATTATGACTTTTGGATTTATTAAAGTACTCTTAGTGGTTTTCATTTGATAAAACAAGTACTTGTTTTGATTAGTATTTTGAGTATTTTAACTGCACTAAATTTACTCAGCTGCTCAAATGACTGAGTACTGTTATGCTATTATAGTACTGGACTATTATAACATTTATGCCCTGTGCCCTCTTTCCTTTGCATTCTGCTTTCAAGGAGCCAGACTGTCTTTTAATTTTGCAGTTATTCGAGAAATAGTTCTGCAAGATTTTCAAAGTTTTTCTTTTGAAATTGTTTCTTTTTTTCACTCTTTTCCAATCCAGTTGGTGCACCTGAGCATTTTCAGAGGGATGCTGTTTTTGTTTGTTTGTTTGTTTGTTTAAACCACTTGACTATGACTCATTCAAGCATAAAAAAGGTTCTTAACTCAATAGATGAACTGTTTTTAAATTGTTAAAATGTTATTTGTTACTAGCAGTCTGTTGCAGAATCACATAATTTGTTGTCATTCCTTTAATTTAATTCACAAAAAAATCCCAAACATAACAGAGTTTGACAGGTGATTCCTAACGAGAGGTTAGTTGACAACTTGGCATATCTTGGTGTGGTGTGCACTGTATCCAAAAAACAAAAACAAATGTGAAGAAATTGGACAAATAGAGGTTGAAAGAAATGATGAAAAAGCCTAACACAGGACCTGAGAAATGCATCTGACCTTCAGCTGAATCATCTGTTGTTCAGTGAAGCCTCATTAGAAATGGTCTCAGTTGTAGGAAAGGAAGGAAAACAAGGAGAAAGAGCAAGAACTGGACTGAAAATCAGTGGCAACAGGTCTGATGGAGTGCCGAATCCAAATTTGAAATTTCTGGTTCAGTTATGAGAGAGAGGTATGACAGTGAGGATTTACAGCCATCTGTAAAAGACAATGGAGGCTCTGTCATGGTTTGGTGCTGCATTTTAGTTGGTGGTGTTGTCATGCATGGAAGATGTCTGACTGTCAACAGCTTCATTTTTCAGTATGGCAATGATCCCAAAACAAACTGCCAAATGCAATAAAAGCATATCTGGATAGAAAAACACTATCAGTCATGGATTGTCCTCCCCAGAGCCCAGACCTCAACATTATTAGAGCACTGTGGGATGAATTTGACAGAACAGAACAAAAAGCAGCCAACAAGCAAAGAAAAGGTTTGAATGCGCTTCAGGAAGCCTGGAAAACTATTCCTTAAGACTACCTGAAGAAATGACAAGAAAGTTTGGCTCAGGGAGTCCAGGCTGTGCTGAATAATGAAGGTGGTTGCACCAAATATTGGCTTTAAAGCTGTACCTCTGTTTTTGCCTTATATACTGTATTTATATATTTATATAAGGTGAACCATATGTGCATGTTTCAGTTAATCACTGCACTTATTTCCTATTTTTCTAGCAAAATATAAAGAAACGAGTGGTGGCACAAGACTGTTTTGTTACGTGTGTGTGTGATAAAAGTGATTTAATTTCTGGGGTTTTTTTTTTCAATCCACATTGCTAAACGGAGTAATGTTTTTTTTCCTTTTCTTTTACCATTTATACTCTTTGTTTACACTTTGCAAGAAGGTGTTGTCTGCTTTGTTTTCTCCTCAGCCACACTACCCAGCGGCATGTCGGGTACACTGAGACAAAATGGGTACAAGCAAAATAGTGCAAATGTAGAAATACTGAGGTTTCGCTTTGATCTGCATGGCTGCCCCATTCCCCTCCAGCAGTAGAATGGATGCGTGGCCACAAAGGCGTGGCCTGCAGACAGTGAGTACATCAAGAGTTTCTGTTGGTTTTAGCCAAAGAAAGAAAAGAAAATTCCATAATTAAATAATTAAAATTTTAGCGAGCTGGGACTTAGTAGTAGTAATTATCTTTCCTTTTCCCCTAAGATGAACCTGCGGTCAGTATTTACGGCTGAGCAGCAGAGGATCCTGGAACGTTACTATGAGAATGGGATGACCAATCAGAGCAAGTCTTGCTTCCAGCTAATACTGCAGTGTGCTCAGGAGGCCAAATTGGACTTCAGTGTTGTCCGGGTAGGCCCATAAAATGTGCTTGTGCGTGTGAACGAGCAGTAGGGAACCCTTTGCTATGATTTATGCTCTGTTTCGTTTTTATTAAGGAATGTTCATGTAATGCCGCAGCAGGTAATCAAGGCAGTGAGTCAGATCTATACCATGCAAGCTCTTCATCTAGTGTAGAGTCATAAGTTATTGCCCTCACTTAGCAGAATTAGTTCCCCTAATGTTTTGCAGAATGCTTTTTTAAGTGATGTTACTGAGCTGATTGCTCTTTCCCTGCAGACATGGGTTGGCAACAAAAGGCGTAAGCTCGCCTCCAAGGTTCCCCAGAATGGAGGGGTGTCTCATTCCTTATCTAGTCATGGACTAGCTGGGGGAATGCTCTCCAATCACACATTGGCCGGAGGTGCTTTGTCCAATCACAGCCTAGCAGTAGGAGCGCTGCTTCCTGCTGACATGACTGCAGCGCGGAGCATCCAGAACCGCGTGCACCTTCTCCCTCCATCCTCGTCCTTCCCTTCTGTCTCGTCGACACCTTCCCCGCCCTCATCTTCCTCACCCCTAAGCAGTGGAAGCAACAACAACAATGATGTAATACTAACAGGGATCTACTCTCTGAACTCTGGCCCTCAGTCCCGACCGAGAGCCGCGGCCCCACCGCCTCAGTCAGACTCTGACCTCTCTGCGCACACATCCTCATCTCTGATGAACCAGGTGCTGCAGATCAGGAACAGTTCCTCCTCCTCCTCACCCGTCCACTCCAAGTTAGTGTCACTTTCTCAGAATCTCCCATCCCTCACTTCTGCCTCAGGGCCTTTAGTCTACACTGCAGTCAGAAAAGGCGCTTTATCCCTTGGGGAGGGGGGGGTAAGCGCAGGAGCAGGGGTAGTACCTCACAGCTGGACTAGACAATACGGTACAGCGCAAATTCGCCCTTGGTCCTCTTCCTCACAATCCCAGACTCAGCTTCAGCCCAGACCTCACTCCAACCCACAACCTCAGCCGCCTGCTCCGCAGAAAACTCGGGTCTCCTTGCCAGTTCACAACGCCGGCCCCTCCTCTGATCAGACACCTCGTATTCAGCAGGTTTTTACCTTGTCAGAAAAGGGCGACAGGGACCGCCTCAGACCTGGACCAACATCAGCTCGTAAAAGCCAGGAAACCCACAGGCCAGCACCTCTGGACACCAGTCATAACTTCTCCATTGCCATGGAAACTGGAGATGAAGAAGATGAGTGGCAAAGGGAAGAGGAGTTGGCAAATATGGCTGCTCAAACACACATCCACAGGGAGCAGACGTCAGCCAGCCCAATCGGGGCCGAAGTGTCTGTCGTGCAAGGAAACCGCACACCTCCGATGACGAGCTCCAGACCCGCATTGCTTCAGGGCAGCTACTCCCTCACAGCACAGACCTCACTTACAGGGGAATCCAGCTCACAAGTAGGAGCGGTTTTATTGCTGGTACATTCGTCCCTTTAAGTGAGTTGACAGATTTAACCTGCGTGTCTTTGTGTGCAGACTGCAGTTGGTGTGTCTGCTGCCCCCTGGGTTATTAGCAACTCTAGAAAGAGAACAGTAAGCGCTCTAAAGCACCACATTTATGCACGCATGTAGGATGCTGGAAATAAGTAATACAATTATAGATGCGAGACATGTAGTCAGACAGGTGTTTGTGTTTTCAGCTGCAGGATCGGACCCAGTTCAGTGATGGGGATCTTATCCAGCTAAAGCGCTACTGGGACCGAGGCATGACCAGCCTGGGCTCAGTGTGCAGGCAGAAGATCAGCGCTGCAGCAAACCAACTCAATGTAGACACTGAAATAGTCAAGGTAGCCAACTCAACAGGAAAGAAATAGCTTAATGTATTCTAGGTTTGGAAGAATCAAAAAAGAGACATGGCATTGCATACGCTACAAAACAAATGGTAAAGCTTTGGGTCTTCAGTTGTTCACTTATTTATAACATTTAGTGGAAACAGGACTATTTAACTTGTCTGAGCTCTTGAGGGCTGTTAGAAAGGAGAAAAGAACAACTTTTCTGGGTCAGGTTTTTTAACTTACTTGCACAATGTTGTGTAAAAGTCATGCTGTTATATATCAGGGCCACAGCAGGAATGCTGGTAGACTAAATATAGTCTCTAAGTCCTGACACACACACATGACCCTGTGCCATCTCACTTACAAGGATATTTATTGCAAGGAATAAAACGTTTGCCTTCAGAGACGGTTACAGTAAATTAGGATAATCTTCAGATCACTGCAAAAATAATTTCCTTGCTGCGGCTGGTGCAGTTCACCATCTGACCTTGCCTTCTGACTTTGGTGATTGGATGAATCAGTGTTAGAGAATCTTGTTACAGATCAAAGAGGCAGTCCATTTGTTTAATAAGCGCACTCATAGAAAATCCAGGTATGGAAGTACACCGGAAACCTGCTGATACTTATCCTGGTCTCCCATTTGTTCTCACATGATTTACAGACATGGATCAGTAACAGACGGAGGAAGTACCGTCTGATGGGTATTGAAATCCCTCCACCCAAAGGTGGGCCTGCTGTATTCACAACCTCATCGCCAGGAAACCAATCGCCAGTGTCCCTCAGCCCTAACGAGGAGCGTCTCAGAACCCCTGAAATTGGAGATGACATGAACGATGGCGGCTCTGTGTGCCTGTCTGAGGGTGAGGCCGCTGATGCCATCCACACATTAACACATCCTGTGTACAAACCATGCATCTCGGCATTTACGCAGTATCTATCTCAAACCTAGATGGCACCATCGATTCACAACACAGGGATGGAGAGGATGGAAACGATCTGCCCAATGCTGCTCCAATGGCCAATAATGTGGTACTTTATGAGTTCTTCTTTATATTAGAGCCTCATTAGCTTTTGTGATTTGTAGAATTCATATTAACATGTAATGATATGAGTTTAGCAATTAGGCTGAGAGTTGTCTGCTAAAACTTAAGCTAGTTTGGTTGACAGCAACTATAATTCACTGCAGTAGGGGATGCTTGGAGTGCAGTCTGTTTACCAGAAAGACTAAACCGCTAACTCCTTATAATGTCTTTCAGTACAAGCTTTAAAAATGTTGAAGATTTTAACATGCAAGTCTGTGGATGTCAACTCACTTTTAGAAACAACCTCGGGTCTCCATTAAAGGAACTGCACATAGCAGTGGCTACATTTTTCTGAGTCTTCAAGGTTGCCACCCGGTGACTCGCAAACTTACATCACAATGTGCAATGTGCTTAGTCAGCCTTTTTTCAAAGTGGACTTTTCAACATTATAGTAGAGCTAATATTATGTTCATGCATTAAGCTTTAGAGGATTTTAATTAGTACCCAGGAGAAATGTAGCAGTGTATAAAATCAAAAGCAACCTAGTGACAAATGCAATGCTTACAAATACATTTCTTGACCAATCGCAGGCACATTTTTTATCTTAGCTTGTTGTGATTAAAGGGTCACCATGTAGCCAATAATTATATTTATTTTTCTCTGCCTCAGCTCATTTTTCTAAATAATAGTTCTAGAGCACTGATTAAGATGGCTGTTGAGTTATTAGGTTTTAAATGAATTAGTTTAAAATAATTGTAAAAGCCTTTTCATTCTCATTCTCTGGATTATTTATTGACGAGGATGATGGTGATGTATTGTTTACTTAATTGAGGAGACGCTTCATGTAATGTGTATAAGGGTATAATTATTGCTCATTTCCAGAGTTTAAAGTTATTTGATGTCTGTGTTTTTTAACAGAAGATCGAAGTGATCGATGAGGACGAGGAAGCCGATGAGGATGAATTAGTGGCTTCGGACCTTGAGCAAATGCAGAACTTGCTGGAATTCAAGGTGAAAACACCCACACAGACTGTGACACATTCACAAAGCATTGCTTACGGTGCTGTAAAAGCGGCAAGGATAAAATGCACGATGGTAAATGTGCTGTAACCTGAATTAGCATGATTTTAAATTCTGAATGGATTCTTTGCCTTGTTTGGATCCTTCTGTTTCAGCATGAGGAAGTCCAGTTCTTGGAGAATGAGCTAGAGAACCAAAAACAAAAGTACCAGGATCTTGCAAGCTTCACAAAAAGCCTGCTCAGTGCTGTGAGGAACAATGACCTGGAGAGGCAGCAGGTATGTTCACAGTCTTGTTTATATGTTAAATGAGAAAAGCTTATTATCAGTGTCTAAGCTGAGTTGTGCCGTGCATGTTTAGGAACTCATGGCCAGTCTACCTCAGCCTTCAGACCAGGAATGGGACATGACCGTGGACAGAGGAGCCCAGTCTCCTGCTGAGTCAGCAGATGAATCCTCCAACCACAGTAACCCCCAGGCAGCCGGCGCGAGCTGCAGAGACCCTCAGCTGGCCCAGGCAAACGAAGTCCCGCTGGTCACCATGATCAAAGATGATACTGATGTTACTGAGCCCTCTGCATCAGAGGAGCAAATGCAGGAAGCAGAACCAGAGTGACACAGACACACACACACACACACACTTATAGAGATGTTTCCTCACTCCAAAAAGAGGCTTATTTCAAACTATAGAGACTGTAGTGTCTAACAATTACAAAAACACTCTTGGAAAAGTCACACTCCACGCCCAGTGCCTGTGGATTGACACTTCACTTATGACTGTTGGGCTTTTTTACTGCATATCATTCGCCTTGAGAGAACAATAAATGACCTCTAACTTAACTTTGTCTCGTGTTTTGTTTTTCTCATGTGAGTATGAGTAGGAAATTACTAAGGAATTTAAGCTGTAAAAATACAACTTCTTAAAAACATTAACAAACTTGTAATTGCAACGATCGCAGCTGCATACACACACACTGCTACTGGAGCTCCATCAGTATGAGTTCAGTTAATTAACTTCAGTGGATCCAGAATGCTGCAGTGAAAGTACTGACAGGGACTCCAAGCATACAGGCTTGAATAATCAGGCCCCATATATCTTCATCTTATCTCACCCCAGTAGAGCACTTTGCTCTTAGGCATTTGGCTTACTACTGGTTTCTAGGGTATTTAAAAGTAGAATGGGAGCTTCAGCTTTCAGGCCCATTTTCTGTGGATGTAACTCACAGTTTGGAATCGGGACACAGACATCCTCTCTAATTTCACGATTAGGCTTAAAACTTGATTAAGCTTATAGTTATGGTTGAATCAGGTGACCTCAAACCCTTCCTTAGTTACACTGCTGTAATAGTTGCAGGCTGCTCAGAGTTGGGTTGAGCCTGGTTCTGCCAGATATTTCTTCCTGTTAAAATGGAGATTTTCCTTACCACTGTCGCCAAGTGCTTCCTCATAGGTTTGATTGTTAAAATACTGTTAGTCTTATTGCAAATACTGGTATTTATTAACAGATTAGCACGTAAGTTTTGACCTAATGTATCTTGACTTGTACAAGGAAGTATTAATGGCCAAATATGTACACTAATATATATTTAAATAATTAAGCGGTATTGTTTAGACTGAAGAAATGCGTGTGCCAAATCAAATAGACAAATCCACGCATGTAGTCGTTCACTAAACAAACACGGAGCATTTGTGGGTGGGAGAAAGCAGCAGAGAAAGCGGAGAGCGTTAAGCCTCTTATATGCACTTAAACCAGGGATGGAAAGGCTTATGAAACAGTGGTTTTAAAACGTACAGCTCGCACTGTTAAGATCACTAACTTACAAATCGTTTTGCGCTTTAATTTCATCTTGCGTCAACAGCAAGAAAAAAGCAAAAAATAACTCCCTGCCTGCCACAGTCACGGTGACTAACTATTTCGATCGCTAGCAAATAGTCCATCAACCGGATGTGTGCATGTCACACACAGCATCAGGTCCCCGCGCCACCACGTCCACTCTCCCTCCTCTCTATCTCGAGACCTGCTGCTTTGGTTTGGACGGGGGAAATCCTTAACTGAATTGCGTCATAAATACGTCAATAAAGTCCCATTCACTGACGATCAGGTACCACGGTAGCCGCCATATTCGCATCTATGGCAGGGTAGCGGTGCTTTCGGCGAGCGTGTGATCCAGTCATCAACATCGACTGTTCCCTGCGCCGACCCTCCAAACCTTTCCTCGGAGCGGCCCGCGGTTCCACAGCCTGCATCGGAGCATCGAGGCAGAAAAAAGCCGGACTTCCACAGAGGGTGGTTGGGGGGGGGGAAAGACATGCAACGTGGAGCGGGGGTCTAGGTGGACTACGATGCCTTAGACTTGGAGAGGAATCCTGGTACAAGATGGAGGTAAACAGCGTTAGTAGTGAGGTGAGTTGACAAATGCGTGTTTTGCATGTTAATCTCGCCGCGTTGCTTTTGGTTTGTGGTGTCCCGTTAAGTTATCTCGCCCTGCTTGTCTCGGCAGAGCTTAAATTCGCATCACGACCTGCAGCGCACCGTGATGCATGCTAACGCACTAGCTAATGCTAACAGCTGGTTAGATGTTTGTTTTTATTGCTCTGCCCTGATTTTTTTCTTATTAGTTTAACACTTACCCGTCCCGTCTTTTACCACGGCTCATCATTCCGCACCGACACTGGTGTTTTTACCCAATGACAGGTGCCCGTCGCGCATCTTTTCCTTGTTATTTACACTTCTCAGGAGGAGTTTACCTCCTAGCTAGCTTAGCGCTTGTAGCATTAGCAGCAGCTAGCTTGATAGCTGACAGCTTGCAGGCTTGAAAACTTGGGAGCCAAGTTGTTATCCAACCTCTACTGCTTAAGTAATAAAAGGTTGCTAAAGTACTTTAGTCTGTGTGTGTAGTAGTTAGGCAGCGCATGAATCCAGTCACTGCAGTTTTTGGTTTATGGTTAAAGTTTATCATTAGCTGCGCTAAATCGGTCAGTCGTGTTTACTGCTGAAGGTTGGCTTGTCAGCAGTACTTGTGAATTAGTGATGCTGTTAAAAACTTTGAACAAAAACTGTCTTTGCGCAGCTTTATAAGTTATAATTTGACCAAAAAAGTGCACAACGCGTTTAACAATGGACTAACAGCGGCAATAAAGTGACGCTGTGACTGAAAATTGCTCTACTGTTTATCACCGTTAGTACAAACCAGTGATACCTTTTTGCAAAGACATCCAGCAACAGTCTTGTGATAGCTGTGGGAAGGATTCAGTTTGCTTTTGCACGGGCTCGGTAATAAGGTTTTCCCATTGCAGCAAAGCCAACTTGACATCCTAAACCTCATTTCTGGGATTCTTTGCACTCCTTTCACATTTACACACTGAAAAAGTCCGTCTGGCAGACTTCTGTGACTTTCGTAAAGTCAACAGAAAGTTACTGAAACATCCCGGCGTTGTTTGAACTGACTCTTCCATTTTTATTGAGGTTTCTCTTGGAAACTTCTAAAGCTTTTTGTTAATCTTTCATATAATACCTTTTATAATAACTTAATCAGCTTCATGGCCCAAATATGCTTTTAATAATAATAATAATGGATTGTATTTTTATATAGCGTTTTTTCTCACCCCTCAAAGCGCTTTACAATACCACTATTCATTCACTCTCACATTCACACACTGGTGGAGGCAAGCTACAGTTGTAGCCACAGCTGCCCTGGGGCAGACTGACAGAGGCGAGGCTGCCATATCGCGCCATCGGCCCCTCTGGCCATCACCAGTAGGCGGTAGGTGAAGTGTCTTGCCCAAGGACACAACGACCAAGACTGTCCGAGCCGGGGCTCAAACCGGCAACCTTCCGATTACAAGACGAACACCCAACTCTTGAGCCACGATCTGCACTTTTAAAAAGTTTTACTGCAGACAAACACTTGAATTTGCTGTTTACTGTAAGCTGCAGCTTTGAAGACTGTGAGATTACAGAAGTAAATATCAGCTGAGCTACCTAAACCAGAGCAGTGGTGATGCTGGCTGTTTAATCAACACTGTATCAGTTCTCACATAAAGCACTTCTTTTTTCTCAGGCCAAACCCTTGTATGCCAGTATAAGTGTATGCAAAATGATATTATGTAGGATTGTCAGACATCAGATGGCTGCAAAAGGCTGGCCTGGTTGCGCTGAGTGTAGGCTGCACTCCCATTACAAGCTGTGATGAGCCACAGCAAAGGTGGGAGTGAAAAAAATCTATGTGTGAATTATGACACAAGCTCTGCCCTGGCTTCGGCCAAGCTTGGATGTTTCCCTTCACAGATGCACCGAGGCGTTTGCTTTCAGCTTTATTCTGCGTTGTTTCGGCCTTTGCGGTGTCTATCTTGTCAGATTTTTTTTCTTTTAAATATGTTTTTCTTGCCAGTGTTGCTCTGCTGCAGCAGCAGTAGCAAGATATTGGAAAGTGGTTTTGCTGGCCTCCGTTGTGTGGATGTACACGAGTGTATGTTGGTGGCTCCACCCACTGAGTGGGTTTGCGTAGTGCTATGACTCATACCCCTCTTCAGAGGCTTGATGGAATTCAACACACACAAACACAGTGGACTGAATACATAATGCAGGCTGCGCTTCAGCCCATATCTGAAATATTCAGACCTGGATAATGTTGTTGTGGTCAGTCGTTTGATTCGCAGATGCCAAGATATCTGACATTCCTCCTCTGACAATATCATTACAGCGTGCGTGGCTGTTACAGTAAACAAAGAGGGTGGTGGGGGGGGGCTTCTTAAACGTGGTCTGCGGTCATTTAAAGTATGCATTTACCAGCATCATCAGCTAGAAGCTCTAAAAGAAACAGGCCCTATTATGTCTTGAATGCTGACTGTAGCTCCAGCAAATGTCAGACGTGTTGTTTTTTTCTCTCACTGGGGATTAAGCTAGAATGCTAATAATGGGGGGGCTTTATAGGGACAGGATAAGGGCTGGACAGCTGGACGGGATTAAAGTATGGACTCCATACTGTTTGACAACACGCAGAGAACTACAGTTGGAAAAGGGACAGTGCCGTATTATTGCATGTGTGACTCATCGAATTCATCTGTTGAATCTTCCATCATACATGTGGGCGTGCAGCTGCTGCTGCAGTCATAGTCCTGCTCAGCTAAAAACAAGGATGAATAAGCTTTGTGAAAGTGCTTACTGCTGTTGACGACAACTCTGATCAGATTTGTTGCTTTGGCTGCAGGTCAATGGGCATCAGATCATGGATGAGCCCATGGAGGAGGGAGAGTCTTTCTCACACTGTGTAAGTAAGGCTGCGCTTTTAAGTCTTCATGTCTGTGTGTATAAAGCGGTGACCTAACCCCACCGCCTCGTGTTTCTGTCTCATTCTGCTAATGTTTGTGTAGGATGATGGGACATATAAGGAGATTCCTATCACCCACCATGTAAAAGAGGGCTGCGAGAAAGCCGATCCGTCTCAGTTCGAACTGCTAAAAGTCCTCGGCCAGGGCTCTTTCGGCAAGGTGAGGGAACTCTGGAGACGAGTCGAGTGGTTTGTTTGTGCCGGCTTTTGTATCTGTCTAAAATTCTCTCATTCTCCTTCTGTCAGGTGTTTCTTGTCAGAAAGATCGTGGGTCCAGATGCTGGTCAGTTATATGCAATGAAAGTTCTAAAAAAGGCATCTTTGAAAGGTAATGCCTCTGTTGTTTTTGGCCATCTCAGCATAAAACAGCACCAGTATTGTCTGTCCACAGTGCTGGATTTCTTTCTGAATGCCTCCATTTGTCTCCTTTGTCTCCAGTCAGGGACAGAGTTCGCACTAAGATGGAAAGAGACATTTTAGTGGAAGTCAATCATCCCTTCATAGTGAAATTGCACTACGGTAAGACAAACACTGTTTATTTATTTATTTATTTTTAATACACATAGCATGGCTGTTACACAGTTTTGAACATTTAGATGCACTCATCATGGACTAAAACGTCATGGAAACATCAGGATTTCATTTATTTCTTTTTCTGGGACGGAAACTTTTACATCAAGTAAAAATAAAAATTAAAAAATAAGTGAAATATACTGCACACATTTTAAATCATTTAAAAAAAAAAACAAACACAATGGTGTCCAGAATTTTACATAAACAAGCTTTTGGTGTAATTCTGGTAATCATTCATTTGTTTTGGCAGAATTGGTAGAGTTCAATAAAGTTTGTTGTCCTGGCATGGAACTGGCTTTAAAGCCGAGTCAACAGATTTCAGTAGTGTTGAGGCTTTAGAGAAGCTTAATATTAGGCAATTTATCTGTTCCCCGACCAGCTTTCCTCTCTTTAAGGGCGTCACTGTTTTGTTGGACATCTAGTTGTTTTTAAGTTTCAAGAGTCTAGCTAATAGCTTGAGGTTGCGCTGAAGTTCTGCAGCCTGTCAGTGTGTGGTGATGTGAAACATGATTGGTGGTAGACTGACTTAGTATCAGAGTGTTTTATGTGGTGATAATGTATCAATAGAGAAACACCAAATATGTGTATTTTATGAAGTGTATAAAATGCTCTGGCTCATCTCATGCACCACCATCCACCACAGCAGTAAAAATGGAAAAAGAACCTCTTTGCAAAAAAATCAGTGGCAGTCTGATGATTTTCTTTCATATTCTCTGACCGACTGCAACTTATTGTGACTAAATGGCTGCCTCGAGCTTGAGGCTGTCGCACACTCACGACCACTTTTGATCGCAACGTGATTGCGCAGGCTGGTCGATCAGCGGCAACCCTGCAGAACGGTGGTATTCCTGAAGAACAGGAAGTTTGCTGAGTGCAGTGGTAATAGTTAAATATGCATTTCATCCAAATGTGAATTTCTTTCTATGTAGCAAGCAACAGATTTTCAATGATTGATCACAGTTAAAAAGATTGCTTGCAATAGCCAACTTGACCCCATTCAATTGCAGACTGATGGCAGGCTAACTCCCATCTTATGGCAACATGGCAGGTTTTAGTGACAGTGCTGGTGTGTTTGGCTCATTTTACAGCAAGAAAAACTTGAAGTGAGATAACTTTGTCTTATTAGATTAAACAGGCACTGTTAATCTTTGAGGACATAATTTGCAGTTGGAAAAGGTGATAAATTACAATATATGTTGCAATACTCTGCACATTGCAAAATGTTAGAAATGGCAGTAATATTCTATTCATGGGGTGTCTGCTCATTCCCACTTCTGCCTTCTAGCCGCTTCTACTTCAATGCAGACCTGTGCTTTGGTGATTTCTGGATAATTTCTCCAACTTCCTGTCAGCTGAGCCAAATGTTCTTGTCGTTTTTAACGTGTAAACGTCGGACAATTTCAGAAAAAACGGTCAGGATATTTTCCACAGTTGTCCTTTCTCCTTAGCACAAAGAATGAAAGGTTCTACTTCAGGTGTTTTTAACACAACTGGAACTACTCAGTGTTGTTTATACGAAGGTGCTGCTTTGATGGAGCACGCTGAAAGCGGTAAACATGACGCCCACTCAGTAGGTGAACGCACCTGACAGATAGCTGCGCTGCTCACACATCTGCATAATTCGACATCGCAGACTTTATAGTAGGGAGCTATCAGGTTAAAGACCGGCTAATGTTCAGCATGACTGCATTTGCGTTCCCCCGTGCACGTCTGTTGGGTGATGTCTGGAGGAGTTCAGGGCTGTAGTGTACGCATCAAACCTTTTTGAGTCCTTTTCAGACTCTGACAAAGTGGCTGCACTTCATTTAAACTGATAATCTTAGACTATAAAAGTCTTTAGAAATGGCTTCAAGAGATGTCCCTGACTTGTGCAAAATCTGTCATCGTCTTTCTCAGACGTGCTCTGAGCTCCTTGGACTTGCTGGTGAGTCTAGTCATTCACCAGCATTTGGAACTTGCAGCAGCGCTGAATTAATACGCGGATGTGAAGTTTTGATCCTCTACATGGAATCAGAACCATGTGTTCATTTCAGGTTTTTTTTGCTTTCTGCTCCAGAAAAAAACAGTTTGCAGAACGGATTGAAATCAGATGTTGCTGTAACGTCTCATGTGCGTGTAACTGTATGATCATACAGAATGTATTCAGGGTGGGTTTAACATGGTGTAAGCTGTTTATCCGCATCGTGTTTCAGTCAGAAATGCCTTTAACCTCATTTATCAAAATATTTTTGAATGCTTTAGTTATTTAACAGGATTTGACATTTCATCTCGACATCTCTGTTAAATCACAATACTGTTGGCTTGTGGATAAATTGTCAGTTTCCTGTCTCCGCAGCCTTTCAGACAGAAGGGAAACTGTATTTAATACTGGACTTTCTCAGGGGAGGGGATGTATTCACTCGCTTATCCAAAGAGGTAAGCTGGCATTCTGTTGTCTTACATGTTGTTATGCCTTCAAGCTTATTTTTGTCTTTATTCTGTTTATTTTGTACTTTGGTTAAAAAAAAATATTCTGAGATGTTCTTAAAAATAAAAATCCTATTAGTGCCCATGTTTGTGAAACTCAGAGCTACAGATGCCAGAATGTTAATTTATAAACCCTAAGGAAATGTAAATATGACGGCAACTAATGGAGCAGGTGCAATTTTAGTATGCGATGATGCGAGTATGAGTATTTTATTTATTTTAAAAGCTCATAAATGTGCCAAGTCATTTGTCTCTGATATCTTCTGTTTATTTTTTTTATTCAAATTCTGACTTGAATTCCTCATGAGTGCAAGTGCTTTTTCTTGGAATCTTTATTCCCCCTTTTTCATCATCAGCTGCTTGTCAGTCAGATTCCCGGCTCAGCTCTTCTCAGATGCTTTCAGGGCACTCAGACAATGTGCGATTGTTTTCTGGATAGACCTATTGTTGAAAGCATGTCTCAGAACCAAAGCGATAGCTGCCAGCGGCGTCAGATCAACAGCTTGCCGAATCCTGAAACGTATTTGAAATGTTGATGTTGTTGTGACAATAACGATAATACTCTTTTTCTCTGTTTTGGTAACTGAAGCTTAATATTCAAGTTTTGTTTTTTTTGTTTCCTTTGCTGCTGCTGAATTTCTCTTCAGAGTTCAAAGAGTAAATTTGTCCAGTTCTTATCAGGTTATGTTTACAGAGGAAGATGTGAAATTCTACCTTGCAGAGCTGGCCCTGGCCCTCGACCATCTGCACAACCTGGGCATAGTTTACAGAGATCTCAAGCCAGAGAAGTAAGAATCACAGACCTCATCTTCCCTTTTCAGCCTGTCGTAGCATAGCCCCGCGCAATGGCACAGAACGGAGTACAGAAGGGAACTGCAAAAGCCGATTGCTTTTGGTTTCATTGCAAACATTTTCAAGTACAAAACCACTTTGATCTTTCACCTATATTGCTGCAAACTATATTGTGTGTGTGTGTGTGTGTGTGTGTGTGTGTGTGTGTGTATATATATTGCTAGTTGTTAGCAGCTAATACAATTAACATATAGTCTGAATTAAAACAATAGTTGTAAAAACAATAGATTACACAATAGTTAGACCTATTGATTACACAGCCATGTAAAACAAAATGTGACTAATCAATATATATGTATGCATAAATTCAAATAGTTAAAGATTTATTAATTTTTTTAAAAATCTGACTTAAAAAAAAAAAAAAAGAAACATCTCAGCTCAGTTTGAGTATGCGTTAGTTTCCCCACTGTGTGCGGCCCTCACACACTGAGTGGAGCAGAGTAAAGCTGACAACATGCCAGGTCACTGTAAATGCAAGGCAGCGTTTGACGCCTGTTGGGAGGCTAACATAACAGTTGGAATGGAGAAAGAAGCTGTCTGAGGCTCTGTTATTGTCGGCTCACTCAGCCAAAATGAGTCGCAAAAAAAAAAAAAAACTGCTGAACTACTGCGAAACAAACAAGTTATTGGTGAGAGAGGGTGAGATACCTCCAGACAGCACCTTTCTTTGCGGTCATGCACTTTAAAAAAAGAAAAACCATAATTATCAGTATTGGATCACGGTTCATTACAAATACAAAATTGCTCCATCTCTAATATTTCATTTCTGTAAATGAAAATTTAACATAAATACATACCATAAATCTAGGAAAATTTCTCCATATCACAAGGCGATGCGTAGAAAATGATTTGATAAAACATTTATTTTTCAAGAAAATCAGTTGAAGGGTTATTTTTGTTTTCTAACTTACCTGCTGTATGAAAAGTAATTTTGGTTTAGTTTTTCTGGCTTTTGCTCCGTTTTTCATAAAATGTCTGCAGCATACGGATTGAACGTTTTATACAAACCTCTCAGAACTCACTCGCTTTAGTCGTGCTTTATGCAGAAATCACAAAACACGAGATGCTTTGATGCTCACCTCTGTGTGAAATCTCTTCTTGTCTTTCAGCATCTTACTTGATGAAGCTGGACACATAAAGTTAACAGGTATGAGCTATCTTCGGACTTTTTTTGACTATGAAGAATCAGGAAAGTCTAATGTAGTTAACCTGTTAAATATGACCATGCTTAAAGTGATAGATGTGCCACTACTGTTGAGTATTGAGTCCTACTAGTTTTGCTGTTTGTCAGATATCTTACTCGTGTGCTCCTCACACACGACGGAGTTTCACTGCCAGAGACGCCCGATGTTGCTGTCAAAAATCAAACTAACAGTCGGAAATGTCCTCCTGCTTTCTCTCATTTGATGATGATGGATCAGTGTAGCCGCGTTTCAGTTTAAAAGCACGCAGCATGAAACGATAGCGGAATAACGGGAGTTTCATAATAATGATATTGATTAGATGCATCAACAAAACATTAAAAATTTTAAGATCAGTTTTTAATGCAAAGGTAAAATTATGTCTTAAACAAAAGCAAATCTGTGATCACTGAAATGGGTTAACTATTTCTATTTATTTCCTGTTTGTTGTGGTTGCTGTTACTGTTTTCTAACTGTTTGATTTATATTTGTGTTGCTATACTGCATCTTAAAAGCCTAACCAGGAAAAGATCTGCAAGTTAGCTTGGTTAGAAGTCGTACGTGTATTGCATTGGTTACGTTTTTATTTAAATGCAGCAATGTTAATATGCATGGTCTGTTTTGTATAAATAAGTAAAATCCAAATGCGAACATTTGCAGTAAATCTGTAACTTCTTACCTAAAACTTTACTATGTTACACAGACTTTGGTTTGAGTAAAGAGTCGGTAGATGCTGATAAGAAGGCATATTCCTTCTGTGGTACGGTGGAGTATATGGCCCCTGAGGTGGTCAACAGGAGAGGACACACGCAGAGTGCAGATTGGTGGTCTCTGGGAGTACTTATGGTACGCAACCTCACAAACCTCACACAAACTTGATTTAAATAGGAAGAAAAGACATGGGACATATGTATTCATAGGAATTTTATATATTAAAGCAAAAGGAAAAAAGCTGACCTATGGTGTGTTTGTAGTTTGAAATGCTCACAGGGACGTTACCATTCCAAGGGAAAGACCGCAATGAGACTATGAACATGATTCTCAAGTGAGTCATTATGCATGACATCATTAAGGCATGTCAGACAAGTTTTGATATGTAGATGATAACAGTGACCCCCCCCATGTTCATCTGTCACTCTGTTGTCTCTCCCTGCAGAGCTAAGTTGGGAATGCCCCAGTTCCTTAGTTTGGAAGCCCAGAGTTTGCTGAGAATGCTGTTTAAACGTAACCCTGCTAACAGGCTAGGTAAGGAAACGTGATCGTCAAGTCACGCTGTTCACTAAGCCTAAGGTTGGTTAACATTTTGGCATCCGCTTCTACCTCGAAATCGGCCAAGAGGTTAATAATGTGCGGATGAGTCGATGAAAAGCAATAACGCTGGGTTAACTGAACCAGAGCCATCTGTGTCTTTAGGGGCCGGGCCCGACGGCGTGGAAGAGATCAAACGCCATGCATTCTTTTCCACCATCGACTGGAATGTGAGTGCACACACCAACACGCACTTCTCACACTCTTTTTCTTTTTTTTCCTCCTCTCTCCCACACACCCACACACATAAACACACACACAACTCCCCAGCTTCTGCTGAGGATTCACACCTAACAAATGCTTGGCGTGGTGACTACTGGCCATCAGTCTTGGCCACGGGATCTGTGTTTGTGTGTGTGTGCGTATGTGTGTGTGCATGAGTCTGGGCAGAGGTCCAATTCTCACTGTGTGTGCACTAATAGCCCTGCATGAGCGTTTAAGAGCCGGCAGGATGCTATTGGCCGGACCAAGATTTCAGGGGGTTAATCTGGGAGGGGTCTTGGCCTCTCCTGCACATATGTTCACACGCTCCAGACGGCCTGTGATAGTTTGATTCCTCACACGTTTACGTGTCTCCTGCGTTTTTGTACCTGCAGAAACTGTACAGGAGAGAGCTCCAGCCCCCGTTCAAGCCCGCAGCAGGTAAACCAGATGACACGTTCTGCTTTGACCCAGAGTTCACCGCTAAAACGCCGAAAGGTACACCTACACACACACACAAGCATGCACGCACGTTCTGCTCACATGTTTTTAAGCTTACAAGCAACAGCTAGTCCTGCAGCCATGGAAACAGCAACTGCAAAATGTTAGTGGGTGTTTATGTTAGTCTGTTTATATTCTGAATTATCTTGGTTTATTTAGACTCCCCAGGTATCCCGCCCAGTGCTAATGCACACCAGCTCTTCAAAGGCTTCAGTTTTGTTGCGCCGACCCCCATGGATGAGAACAAGAGCTCCCCGCTGCTCAGCATCCTCCCCATAGTTCAGGTGAAGATGCATTATCGTAACCTTGTATTCGCTCACTCTTTACACGAGGTACTTAATGGTACTTGAAGTATTGTCTTGCATGCACGAAGCTCACACAGACTTTTTTTCTCTCTCTTTTCATGAAGCAGCGTTCATGAGAAACTATTGTAATCGCTAGAAATTCAGCAGTTTCTCCTCCTGTTTTGGAGCCATGCATAAATTTCATGATGCAGTTGCAGCTCTGTGCAGAACACAGTAAGACAGATCGGTCACTGAAACATTGTAACTAATACCTGAGTGCTGCTGACACGGTTTCTTTCTGTTGTCTACTGATTATAATTACAGTGGAATAGTTTGGATTGGTGGCAGAGGTCTAGGATCCAAATTAAATGATCTTGTAATGACTGTTCTGCTGCTGACCGACACAAACAAACAGGCACATTACAAAGTCGATGGCAGGTTTGCTGCGGAGCATCTGTGTAAATGTGCAGCAATAGTTTCACTCTGGACAGTTTGGTGCAGATGTCCACCTGAACGTTAGGTTGACCTGCTAAACATTTGGTGGTTAAAGGTCAAACTATTAGATAAAATGATGAAGTACTCAATCTTTTTTTATTTTTTTTCTCCAAAGGTCAACTTCACTGACATTATGTTCTTTGTTGTGGGACTCAAATTACCAGGATGCTCTAACATTTGATACACGTTGTTGACTTGCAACAAGCTGAAGTGTTACTTGCATCCTTCAGCGTCGCTCGTGAAGGACACGAGGTGATGCTGTGCTGGAACTTTTTTTTTGTAATGTCACAGGACGCTGTATAAATGTTAATGATTCCTGCCCTTTCCAGCTGCACGGAGGCTCAGCCAAGTTCTCTGACATGTACGAGCTGCAGGAGGACATTGGGGTCGGCTCCTACTCTATTTGTAAACGCTGTGTACACCGAGTCTCTGCCATGGACTATGCTGTGAAGGTAACCGGCTGTTTCCTTGTGACCTCTGAACATGTTAAAGAATCTATACCAGAGGACAGAAGTGTGTTTTGTTTTTGTTTTTTTAGATGGCTTGTTTTCTCATAACTGCATCTCGATCATGTTGGGAAATTTCATTACGTTTATGTAAATTACATTACAGCACAAATGTGCACTCGGAGTCAGACGTGAGCTGTTTAGAATTTGGGTTCTTTCAAAATTACTGCATCTTCACTGCCGGTCCTCAAGAACTGACACTGATTATAGCAAAATTTCATAAAAATGTCTAAAAGTAGAAGTTCTTTAAAAACATACGTGAATGTCAGACCTTGAATTGGTGACACAAATCTGTGGAGCCTGCTTTATTCCTCCAAAGCCTTTCCTGTGTGCGTTCTCATGCTTGGACAGGCATGGATGTAAACTGCAGCTTCTTTAGTTTGCAGTGTCGTGCAGCTTCAGGTTAATAGATCGCTAAGTGGCACGACTGGTTTGTTTTATTACACATGCTTTGCACTTCTCAGTAGGGCCAATGAAAGTACAGTTGATGTGTGTAGAATAAGAGTTTGTGGACATCAGCGTCTTTAACTATCGATACATTTAAAACAGAGCGACTCAAATGGAATTTGGTTTTTCATAGAGCACCAGCAGATGGCAGCACAGCTTCAGAGTTTGCTTTTAGTGTCTCAAGTCTCTGATAGAAGTTAGAGTTGTTTGATCACTAATACTGTGTTTTTGTTTTACTCAGATTATAGACAAAAGTAAGAGGGACCCCTCTGAAGAGATCGAAATCCTGATGCGATATGGACAGCACCCCAACATCATCACTCTGAAAGACGTCAGTGACGTTTATGTGTGAGCTTTCCGACACAGTTGGCTTTTGGCGGGTATATTCTGACGGGTTGTGTTGTCTCTGTGTCAGGTGTATGACGAGGGCAGGTATGTATACCTGGTGACAGAGCTGATGAAGGGAGGGGAGCTGCTGGATCGAATCCTCAGGCAGAAGTTTTTCTCCGAGAGAGAAGCAAGTGCTGTTCTTTACACCATTACAAAGACTGTTGACTACCTCCACTGCCAAGGGGTGAGGAAACGCTTACACGCGCGTGCACAGCAGAGTTAATTTGGACACGTTTTCTGAAAATCTTCTCCTTCTCCTCAGGTAGTACACCGAGACCTGAAGCCCAGCAACATCCTGTACATGGACGACTCGGGGAATCCCGACTCCATCAGGATCTGTGATTTTGGATTCGCTAAGCAGCTCCGGGGAGGCAACGGCCTCCTTCTAACCCCCTGTTACACCGCCAACTTTGTGGCACCAGAGGTGAGCAGGAAGCAAGGCAAAAAATGAGAATCCATGATTTGCTTTGTTTATGAGTCTGATGGCTTGTGGTGTTCTTTGTTTCCGTAGGTACTAATGCGACAAGGTTATGATGCAGCCTGTGATATATGGAGCCTTGGAGTCTTGCTGTATACCATGTTAGCAGGGTAAGACTGCACACAGGAGAACTCTCAGGAGTCGTTTGGATGATTAATAGCAAACTGCATGTGATACGATTATGCATTTCATAATCTGCGCTTTGTTTTCATTGCTGTCAGGTACACACCGTTCGCTAATGGGCCAAACGACACACCGGAAGAGATTCTTCTCCGGATAGGATCTGGGAAGTTCTCTTTGACGGGTGGCAACTGGGATACTGTGTCAGACAGCTCGAAGGTACACACACTGACACATTGTTCTAAATCCTTTTGTTTGGGCTTCCTTTTAAGCAGCTGTGATGTTTCCTTTTGTAAACCTAGCGTTGTAAAGTTTAATGAAGACGACCCGCTTTTCCCATGTACTTAAAAGTTTGATACAAATTATGCCGTTGACTTAAAATTGGCCAGAATTAAACCTTTATACCCGTATGAATTCATAATGGCTTTTTAAAATGTATGCTTTAATCTTTAGAAATCTGTATTTGTGTATTCCAGGACTTGCTGTCCCATATGCTCCATGTGGACCCTCACCAGCGATACACAGCAGAGCAAGTTCTAAAGCATTCCTGGATCACGTGCAGAGATACGCTACCGCACTTCCAGCTCACACGCCATGATGCACCGCACCTCGTCAAGGTGAGTAGATCCAAACGTATCCCGCTAACAAAGACCTCAATTTACAGGAACAATTATTATTATCTACTACAGTTAAATGATTAGTAACACCTCAACATGTGTGCTGGACTTAAGACCTGTAAGAGTTTTCTCATTTACGTCAGAAGATTTGTGCCCTGTGTGCACAGATGGACAATGATAACGTTGTATTTAGAAGGAAGTTGTTGTTTTGTTTTTTTTTGTTTTTTTTTTATTTATGGAGTGATGTGCGGTGGAAACGAGCAGATTTGTGAGCAGATGAGGAGGCTGAGGAAGAGTAAACGGTTTAGTGGAGGCTATTTGTGGAGCCACTGCTAGTACTTGTGTACGGAGGCGCGTGTGGGTGCAAAGTTGGAGCTAAAAGTGTTCGGATCGTGATGTCGGTGGCTTCAGTGAAACAGATTTCCTCCAAAACTTCAGGATTTTGAGGACTTTTTTTGTCCACTGCTGCCAAATGAAAGGGCCAGTTTGGGGACGTAATTCTTCAGCAGATGCTTTAAAACAAACCACAGACTGAGCAGATCCTGTATACTGCAGAAGGTTGTTTCAAAGTTTAGGCGTCACAAATTGAAAAGCACAGTAATGCCTGTATTTAAGACTGGAGCCAGAAATGGGTCTAAGGCAAATGAGTGGAGAGGTCAATCATTTCTGCCCTCACTCTGCTGGAATACGGACGCCCTAATGTGGCTGGACACACGGGGGCCAGGTCAGGTTGTCTGGTTATCATTTGTGCTAAGCACTCGACCCAGCTGAGCTGACCTCTCTTAATCTCAGAGAGCAACAGCTGTATAAAAGGCCAGAGTCATGCACAGGATTTTGCTTCTGACTTTTTACACTTCCTGATCCGGTGATAATGTTGCCATTAAAGGAAGGACCAGATTAACAGCAGGTTTCAGTCCTAAAAATCCAAGAATTCTTTGTTAATCCTTATGTCTCCAGACTGCTCAGTTAACATTAGGTAGCCTGGAATAGAGCAGGGCGATATGACCAAAAATATTTATCACGATATACATTTGAAAATTTGCGATAACGATATAATTGACACTAGACAAAATACTTTACAACTCCACAACTTTATTAGTGCAAAAAAAACCCCATCAATGTATTTTCACCTAAACAAGCAGCTGTTTTTTATGTGCATTAAAGTTATATAAAAACTTAACAGTGCAAATGCAAATTCCTTGCTGACAGTTTAACCAAAAGGCATTTCCAGTGGAAATTGGCCGACATATCCTCAGCATAACCATGTATAATATCCACAAAACTTAGAAAGAGGTTATACACACACACAATACGGTAATATTATGTTGAAGTACAGTACGTATCACTCCGCGAGGCTCCTGCCTACATTAGCCGTAATGCTCCGACAATCCATCAAGCGGTGCGGCTTCGTAGCTTAGCAAAGTCGTACTCTGGGCTCCTTTGATTAGCTCCATCACCTAGTGGGGGTGGGGGGGGGTCATAGTTTGGTCCCACCTTCGCTGTTGTGATTGGTGTGGGGGTAGGGACAGGCTTAGGTCGTCGGGGGGTTCCCCAGGAGCATCTTCCTTGGGGGGCTCAACCCGGGGTAGCGGTCATGGCCTATTAGGGGCTCAGTTGGCTCTTAGGTGACGGTTTCCTTGTGGCTGCGTGCAGCGGGGCTATGGGAGGGTCTGTGCTGACAGACGTGGGTTACTGACCTGGTAGCTTCTTGTGCCTCAATTTTATCTCACAACTTAGACATTCACATTACTCACACTCTCATAACACATACATATAGGATCTTGGGGGTGAGCACGCTACACGGACTCCAAAAGACCAACAGGGTGTACACCTCACCCCTGGCATCGTTGCCCATCTCTCAATTTTAAATACACATAGACACTGAGGGCTATCAGGAGGGGCTATGCGCTTACCTGCTGCTCTCTGGCAGGTAGCTCCATGCCCTCCTGGGTTTTAAATGCACCTTAGAACACACATGCATCAACACTACATATGAGCGGGTGGAGGGAGGCTTGGAGTCTTCTCACACCCCCGTTCTCTGCGACCTGCTGGAGCGGGGGGCCAGGAGGAGTTGGCCGTCCGACTGGGGTCTGGAGTGTGGGGCCTCCCTGCTGCTGCGAGTCGGGGCGGTCTGCTTCTCCCCACCGCAGGGAAAAGGGTAACACCACCTGGGTCTGGGTGCAGTTTCCCCCTCCAGGGGCAAGGGTACCTAGACCCGGTTCTTAGAGTACGCTTGGGGAGTGTGATTGTGTGTACAGTGTCTCTCTATGTCTGTCTCCACGTTGGTTGAGTGTTGAGTAATTGCATATGAGAGCATGAGGGTAGGAATGGATGTTTGTATCTGTGTGTGCCTGTTTGTCTGTGTCTATATGTCAGGTTGGGTATCAGACGCCACCTCTCTGGGGACATCTCAGGCCCTCTAAGGTATGGAGGCCTATCTCCCCCCACCACTTCCCCTGCCAGTGGCAGACGCCCTCAGACATCGGTGTGTTGGTGGTTCTTTGTGTCCGGGGGTGGGCGCCCACGTACACACCGGCTCACTCCTTGGTGGCTGCTTATCGGGGCCTGGAGCCTGGGGCTCGCTCGGGCCACTTTGGGGGTGGGGTGCCCTCGGCCTCTCGGCCTGGGGCTCGGTCACTCTGGCGCAGCTGGCTGCCGGTGGAGCTCACAGGCACGTCACTGCACGGGCACGTTCCCCTGGCTTCTGCTCCGCGGCTGCTGAGTGACCCCTCATCTGGGACTCTCCTCAGCTCCTTCTGGGATAGTGGCGCAGCTGCCCCTCTGTTGGTCTTCCTTGGTCTCTTGTGTTCTGGGGGCCTCTGGATGTCTGGAGTCTTGATCTCCTCCATACCTGCTTCATGCCCAGGAGGATGGGGCAGTGGCTCCCCACACCCTCTAGCAGATCATTACATGAAGGAACCTTTTAAAAACAAGCGCGTTTATGCTCACAGGTGTACACACGGGTGCTCACACACACAAACTACACCCTTTTTGGCTCCTACCTCAAAGCACACTGTGCGCTGTCGATATTACGTGCTGCACAATAATGTTTAATATTTAGTATTTACTGTTATATTCCCATATATCATTGTGATGTTGTTTATTGTATTACTCTCGTTTTCTTTTCTTCTTTTTTGTCTGCTTATTTAGTTGGTTTTTGGTTTTTTGCCCTTTATCCCTGTCGCTCTTCTCCACGTTTTTTTTTTTTTTTTTTTTTTTCCCCTCTTCCTTTCTCCCTTTTTTTTTCTCCTCATTCAAGTCTGTCCCATATCTAGCAAGTGAAAATAAAAAAATAAATAAAATAAACAATAAAAGGTGAATCAAATAGACCATTACGGCAAGGCTGGGATGGTCAATTTGGTAAAGTAAATCCGTTGGGCATCTTTCTTCGCCTTTAGACAATAATTCTGATGGCAAAAGAACCAAACGGGACAGGCAAAAAAAAAAAAAAGTCGTACTAAAACATTTGACAGATTTTCGAGCGCCGTGTACATAAAATCGTTTCGAGGTCAGTAAACACAACCAGAATTCATACATAAGGCACACAGGATTATAAGGGGCACTGTTGATTTTCAGAAAAATCAAAGGATTGATTTTAAGTGTGCCATATTTTCCAAACAACACGGTAATAACGACGGCCCGCTAGCATGCGCTACCAAAAATAGTGCTTTGTTGAGTATCTGACGGACAAAAACTAAACCAGTTCCACACCACTGAATTTGCAGCATTTTTACAAACGAATTCTGGTTCATCCATTTTATTCAACGATCCACTTTCGCTCTTCTCATTCTCCGTCGCCGCCATGCTTTTTCCTCCATGTGTGTATGAAAACAAAGGCACTGCGCTACCCAAATTCTACTGCAATATTTCATTTTCTTATCATTGCCCAACATTATACCGGTATTACCGTGAACGGTATGATATGGCCCAGCCCTAGCCTGGACTGCACCGTAACCTCTGCTGGTCATGTCAGAATTCTGCCTAATGTCTATTTTCAATAATTAACTGTATCCACACAGAAAAGCTCATTAAACTGTAAACCGCAGAAACATTAGATGCCTAATCAAGGACTCTTAGACTGTGTGGCAGAGTAGCTGCTTGTCATGTTTTTATTTTTCTTACTGGGGGGAAGGGAAAACAATTCGATGTGGATCACAGAGGATTACTAAAAGAGGAGGAAGTTACCCAAAGACATTTTCAAATCACCTTTCAGCCTTGGTTGTCAGTATATTGGCCCCTACCTGTCACTCAAATGTATCATATCCATTATAACAGCGGTCTCCGTCCTTTTTTGCGCCTTAATGTCAGACAGTATTTTCACGGACCGGCCTTTAAGGTGTCACGGTTAAATACAACAAAATAACATGATACGGCCGAGACAACAACTGTGGTATTTTGTAAATATAATAATAAATGTGAATTCACTGTGTAATTGTGTAACTTTATTAGCAACGTTGAGAGTAACATCCTCCTCTCTGCCCCTTAGTGCTCTGGTCGCTATGGTAACGCGTAAATATTTCTTTCAAAATAAGACTCACAACTACAACACGGGGAAAGACCCAGAGAAACCGAGTTAACGATAAAAAAACTTGAAAACCACAAATTTTACACCTGAGCCTCAACTCTCGCGGCCCGGTACCAAACGACTCACGGACCGGTGAGCCATTAAACAAAAAAATAGTTTAGATATTTTTATTTTTACTGTAAAGTTAGATTTTCAAACTTTTTGGGAGTCATAAACAGCCATTTGAGGAACTGCAGTTGGTTGGACAAAACATGTGACCATCTCATTTACCAAATCTGGGAAAATGTGATCGACACAGACGGGAAAATATGACTTTTCCACATTTTGTCACATTACAGCCACAAACATGAATCAATTTTTTGGAATTCCACGTGAAATACCAATACAAAGTGGTGTACATGTGAGAAGTGGAACGAAAATCATACATGATTCCAAACATTTTTCACAAATAAATAACTGAAAAGTGGGGTGTGCGTAATTATTCAGCCCCCTGAGTCAGTACTTTGTAGAACCACCTTTTGCTGCAATTCCAGCTGCCAGTCTTTTAGGGTATGTCTCCTTGCCCATTCTTCTTTGCAAAACAGCTCCAGCTCAGATTAGATGGACAGCGTTTGTGAACAGCATTTTTCAGATCTTGCCACAGATTATCGATTGGATTTAGACACCAGACAGGTCAGGGATAAAGTTATTGAAAAATTTAAAGCAGGCTTAGGCTACAAAAAGATTTACCAAGCCTTGAACATCCCACGGAGCACTGTTCAAGCGATTATTCAGAAATGGAAGGAGTATGGCACAACTGTAAACCTACCAAGACAAGGCCGTCCACCTAAACTCACAGGCCGAACAATGAGCGCGCTGATCAGAAATGCAGCCAAGAGGCCCATGGTGACTCTGGATGAGCTGCAGAGATCTACAGCTCAGGTGGGGGAATCTGTCCATTTTTGGCCAAAATGCAAAACGCTATGTGTGGCGGAAAACTAACACTGCACATCACTCTGAACACACCATCCCCACTGTCAAATATGGTGGTGGCAGCATCATGCTCTGGGGGTGCTTCTCTTCAGCAGGGACAGGGAAGCTGGTCAGAGTTGATGGGAAGATGGATGGAGCCAAATACAGGGCAATCTTGGAAGAAAACCTCTTGGAGTCTGCAAAAGACTTGAGACTGGGGCGGAGGTTCACCTTCCAGCAGGACAACGACCCTAAACATAAAGCCAGGGCAACAATGGAATGGTTTAAAACAAAACATATCCATGTGTTAAAATGGCCCAGTCAAAGTCCAGATCTAAATCCAATCAAGAATCTGTGGCAAGATCTGAAAACTGCTGTTCACAAACGCTGTCCATCTAATCTGACTGAGCTGCTGTCCATCTACACCAAGCGGTGCAAGACCAAAGCTAGGAAGATTATGATGGACCTCTCCCATCCCAACAATGGACTCTTCTCACTGTTGAGGTCTAGGAAGCGCTTCCGCTTCCTTAAGGCCTAAACAGAGAGAATGAGGAGGAGCTTCTTCCCCCAGGCTATTCGGGCCCTGAACCAGGTGTAGGACTGGACTCTCACACACATCACCACACGCACTCTGGTTTTTCTTTTTCTTTATGCACACTTCCTATAATTTATAATCTTTATAATCTCTTTCTGCTATTTGCACATTTTTTTTACTGTAAATTTCTAAGTTAAATTGTAAATTTTTGTAGTAACCTGTAAATTGTAAATACTGTAAAACTTTTTTTCTGTCATTTAATGGTCGGGCATTGCATTACACAGCTACAAGCATTTCACCCCATGTCATACTGTGTATGGTTGTGTGTGTGTGTGTGTGTGACAAATAGAATTTGAATTTGAATTTAATCTGACTGAGCTGGAGCTGTTTTGCAAAGAAGAATGGGCAAGGATTTCAGTCTCTAGATGTGCAAAGCTGGTAGAGACATACCCTAAAAGACTGGCAGCTGTAATTGCAGCAAAAGGTGGTTCTACAAAGTACTGACTCAGGGGGCTGAATAATTACACACACCCCACTTTTCAGTTATTTATTTGTGAAAAATGTTTGGAATCATGTATGATTTTCGTTCCGCTTCTCACGTGTACACCACTTTGTGTTGGTATTTCACGTGGAATTCCAATAAAATTGATTCATGTTTGTGACTGTAATGTGACAAAATGTGGGAAAGTTCAAGGGGGCCGAATACTTTTGCAAGCCACTGTATATGCAAAACATTCATTGGTTACTAAAACACTGTAACTTTAACAATATTTCATCAGCTTCTGTTACATTATTGAAACTACTTTTGTCTTTTTCCCAGCCAGTAAGAAACAATTTAATTATATAGTTATACAGTAGCAGTGGTGGTGAGGCCAGCTGAAACATTAAAGCCACGTGTCTTTGTTTCATCAGGGAGCGATGGCTGCCACCTATTCAGCTCTGAGCCAGAAGACGAGTCAGCCGGTGTTGGAGCCTGTGGCGGCATCCAGTTTAGCCCAGAGACGCAGCATGAAGAAACTCACCTCAACGGACATGTAGACCCATGTTTCTCACCTACCAGTTTTGATCTCACTCTGTCAGACTCATACGCAAACAAGAAAAAGCAAAAAGTACGCGCATACCCACAGCCCCAAGTCTTGGCCAGTCAGAACTACTGTCTCCCAGGTTTTCTTTTTTAAAAAAATCTATTTATTTGAAACACCGGAACATCTGCAATCACACACACACACACACACACACACTGGACGAGGTTGCGTTGCAGAAGTCAGCCGAAGACGAATAGAGGAACCTCGTATCTGTTACTGCTGGGGAGACAGACTTGTATTTATTTCCACAGCTTCTCATATGCACTTACCCTCCTCGCCTTTCATTCTTTCTTCCTTTTTATGTGAGGAAGAAATGCACCAGCTGATGTTTTCCTTCACTGTGATTGGCTGATTAAAAAGCTGCTTTGGTTAAACTGTGCTCCCCCCCCCACACACTGCTCTTCATCTTCGCTCCGCCATCCTCCTCTCCCCTCATTTGCTTTTACTCTAACTTTTTTTTGTTTTGTTTTGTTTTTCAACGTGAAGTAATGATTTATGTGTGAGAGTGCTGGCAAGTTGGTATTGACTGAGGTACTTTGCAAGACTGTTTCCTTTCTGAGACAAAAAATATATATAAATGTATTTAAAAAAAATCAGATACTGCTTGAAGCGGGTTTAAAGGTTCTTCAGAACCAAAATCACTTCCCAGCACTTTTGGTAACATAAACGCATGTGTGGACAGATCCTGTATTGCTTTTCCCTTGAAAATCAGTCGGATTTGTTTTACTTGTGTATCAAAAGACGTAAACATGCTGCAGACGGACAAAAGATACCGTCTCGTTACTGAAGGTGAAACTATGTGGTAACAAGAAATCGTTTGCAAAAATGATAACTATATAGAACATAATGAAGATGAAGAGCATGTGGGGGGAGCTGTCGGGATTTCTCTGGGGGGGATGGGACGCACCCTGTCGAACCAGAGAGGCTGAATTTAAAAGAATAAATAAATGAATAACAAAAAAAACATTTCCATGGAAATCTCTTCAAAAGACATTGTGGAAATTGTATGATACTGTATTTATTTCATTTGATTTTTAAGATTCTATTTTTCTTTCAAGTTCTGTATATATTGACATTAAAGATCATTATTGACATGCATCCACTGTGGTCTGCGCTGCTTTGTTACATAGCGCTGAGGCAGATTTAACACATGAGTGTGACAGAGCCAGCGTTCATGTGAAGAGGTAACTTCAGTTTTAGTGATCCTTCTGATTTACTTGGTTAGAATACCTGAAGAGCAGAAACAACAGGTACTGTTGAACCCACTTTTGTACTATCTAATAATTCTTTGTAGCACAGATTCAACAAAGTGCTGGAAACACTCCTGAGATTTTGTTCAATGTTGATATGATGCAATCGCACAGTCACCTGCACATCCATGATGTGAATCTCCTGTTCCGCCACACCCCAAAGGTGCTCTACTATATTGAACTGGTGACTGTGGAGGACATTTGAGTACACTGATCTCATGTTTGAGATGATCTAAACTATATGACATGGTGTAGCAGTCTGCAGGAAAAACAGTCATAAGATGATGAGTACACTCTGGTCATTAAATGACGGTCAACAGCAATAGTTTAATAGTTTAGGGTTTAAATTCTCACCTACCATACAAATGTTGCAGCGGAAATCGACTCATCAGACCAGATGATGTTTTCAATCTTCTATTGTCTAGTTTTGGTGAACCCTAGTAAATTGTTGGCTGTTTTCTATTCTTAGCTGACAGAAATGGCACCCATCATGGTCTTCTGCTACTTTAGCCTAGCTGCTTCTAGGTTAGACATTCAGAGATGCTCTTCTGCACATCTTGGTTGTATCAACTGGTTGTTTGAATTGCTGTTACCTTCCTATCAGCTCAACGCAGTCTGTTTTATCTTCTATCACCTGATTGTGTGGGAAAATCTCAGCAGATGAGCAGTTTCTGAAACACTCAGGCCAGCCTGAGTCTGCACCAGCAATCATGCCACAATCAAAGTCACTCAATCACCTTCCCCACTGATGTTCAATTTGAACTTCAGCACGTGGTCTTGACCTCACATGTATTAAGTCGCTGCCATGTGACTGGCTGTGTAGATATTGATGTTAATAAGCAGTTGAACCATTGTGATACTCACCCTGAGTGTAATTCTAGTGAAAAACAAACAGAAAAAGAGTTGAGGAAGGAAAAATGTCAATCGCCTCCACCTGTGAAAGCATCCCTGTTTTGGAGGTTGTCTCATTGTTGCCCCTCTACTACACCTGTTGTTAATTTTATTGACACCAAAGTAATTGAAACTGATTAACAACACCCTCTGCTACACTACCAGTCAAAAAGTTTGGACACACCTTCTCATTTGATGGTTTTTCTTTATTTTCATGACTACTTACGTTGTAGATTCTCACTGAAGGCATCAAAACTATGAATGAGCACATGTGGAATTATGTAGTAAACAAAAAAGTCTGAAATAACTCCAAACATGTTTTAGATTCTTTAAAATAGCCACCCTTTGCTTTGATTACTGCTTTGCACACTCTTCATCGCCAGCAATGGTTTCGAACACTCTTGAAGGCGTTCCCAGAGATGCTGAGCACTTGTTGGCTCTTTTGTCGGTTCATTTCATCCCAAACCATCTCGACTGGGTTTAGGTCAGGTGACCGTAGAGCCACTCCATCACTCTCCCTCTTGGTCAAATAGCCCTTCACAGCCTGGAGGTGTGTTTGGGGTCATTGTCCTGTTGAAAACTAAATGATGTTCCAACTAAAATAGCTTTAACAGTTGTGTGAGAAAAAAAAAGTTTTTCGTTTGGGAACTTGAGTGAACCTGTTCTTTCCAAAATACCTGCGCATCTCGAGCCGCTTCTCCTTCCCTTTGTTCCCCTGCCTCCCCCAACAAACATCAATGACCTGCAGCGGGTTCTAGCCACCACTAGGTGGTATTACCTTCCAGTACATGCCAACTTCCACAAGCGTTGAACACGCAGCGTCCCAGGTTGGATCCCTGTCCTCCTACCCTGATGTAAATCATCAGTCTCGCCTGCTTCCATTTTGTCTGCCCACCTCACCAGCACCACCTCCCCAGTGGGGGAGGTGGTGCTGCCACCGCACCACCGCTCCCCTGAGGATATGAGCTCCTCTAAGCAGTGGCGTGTTAAAGGAGAAGCGCGTGTCTGCGTGTCGGACCTGTCACGAGCAGACAGCAGAGGATGGAGGGTCTAGGCAGGAAAGCAGATGGATTGAGGCACGAGGACTGCTCCCATCACAATGCACACACACACTTTACACTTTGGCCCAGGGACCAGCTGTTGTCCTTTTCCTGAAACTGTCTGAGCTGACTCCCTCCTTCTCTCTCTGTCCTGGATTAGATGCATTTTGCAGTCATCGTGGGAGCTGAGAGGTAAACAGTGGGGCTAATTGCTTTGACATACTGCTCTTTGTTTTGGCCTCCTGGTGCTAATCAACCACTCGGCTAATAAGTCTGCCTGGCAATGAAAACACCACAGCGCTTAGGCAGGGAGGAAGGAGGAGAGCGGGACAGGTCTCTTCTCCGCTCACTCAAACCGATGCAGTCGTATCTGCAGCCCACACTCGCGTCTCTTCCTCGGCTCCCACAGTGCTGCTGTGGCTGGGTAGCGCCCCGCTCAGGTGTGAATCTATTTATCCTCATTAACGAGCGTCTCCCCAAAGTCAGCCAATTAACACGCTGCTCCTAATGAAGCCATTAGCTGTCAGATGAGGTAGAGGCAGTGGCTGTCGTCGGCCCACTGTGCGCGTGTTCGCGCGCGCTCCTGCAGCTAATAAAAGCGGGAGAATTAATGGAGTGAGCGCGTGTGATAATGAGTTAATGTGGAACAAGCAGGACGAGCGGTGATCAGCCCCCTGTCTCAAATGAAGATATCAGACACAGTGATTTACTCACTGCGCCACAAACAGGTCTTTCTTCTCTGTGTGTGTTTCCACGTTCGTGGGTTCCCCTATAAACCTGGCACTTTGTACAGCTTAATCGTGGGCCACGTGTGACCACCCTAACGTCACATTAACGAAAAAGTGCAGCCTGGAAAATGTCAAGCTGTACTGTATCGCTTTGTGTTCACATGTTGCTTAATTGATGGATCACACGGCACAGCGGTAATATAGCTTTAATTGACTGCAAAGGCATGAATGACACAGCCTAGACAGAGAGGAGCAACCGGATGTCAGAGGCAGCTGTTCCACTGACACGATTTTTATTATTAATTACTGACCCGGTGTGAGGGGGGGGAGGGCACACTAGTGATTCTGGGATTTTAAAGGGCTTCATCAGTGGCTCCACTCATGTGAGAAACCTGGAAAACTCACACGTACAAAAACTAAATTTATGCTTTTGCCAGGAGACATGGAGCAATCCTTTCTGGAAGAGTCAAACCCACCCAACCTAACAGTTTGCCGACCCTGGTGTCACAATACCAGAGCTGAGGAGGTGAAACTGATTTCAGCTTACACCTGTTTGCAGATGCGCCCCCTTTCTTCCTCCTCATCCTCACCCTGCTTGCTTTTCTTCTGTCTCTCCACCATCCAGTTGGAAGGTATACAGAGCTGACTGTCCTGCAGTGCATCAGCACCAGCAGCGATAAAGCAGCTGTGAAGTTTGCTCTGTCTCACTGAGACGTTGTGCTCCTGCAGGACCAGGAGGTTATAATCCTACAAGCAGAGGCTGAAAAATGCTGTGGTGTACATTATAATCGCCCTGCAACAAGTGTGAAACGTGCTGCTAACAAATAGGAACGTAAAGACAAGACTCCAAAACAACTAAATCAATTTCCATGAGAGGAAGTTAACTTTTTTTCCTTTATGCTCTGAATCCAGAGCTTATTTATGAAGAATGAATCAAATCTTTCCCTCTTTTCTTCCTCTAGCTTCACCTGAGGCCTCTC
This sequence comes from Neolamprologus brichardi, assembly GCF_056152115.1. Classification (NCBI taxonomy): domain Eukaryota; kingdom Metazoa; phylum Chordata; class Actinopteri; order Cichliformes; family Cichlidae; genus Neolamprologus; species Neolamprologus brichardi. The sequence goes on along the minus strand of NC_142105.1, from coordinate 19,577,870 downwards.
AGACTGAACCACTCGGTCCTAACAGATTCTTATTAGGATGTAAGGTGTGTTTTATTGAAGAGTTTTCTTGTCTCCTTGGAAATCTTTGGATCGTTTTCCATAAACATCCACTATAATAATAACTATTTGCTTTACTTCTTTTTATTCCTTTATCAAACATTGTCATTTTTTACATTTCTTTAGTCTGCGTAATTGTGGTCATGTTTACTGAACTTTATTTTAAAGTTTTGGTAGGAATATATGTTTTTCATACAAATCCTGCCAGGTTTTAGGCAGTTCGGATCAAGCAAAAGTGAAAAAAAAGAGAAATAAAAATGAGGGGCTGAACTGGTCACATGTGGTCAAATACAGCAGGTATCCAGTTCTAAGATAGGACGCAGTACGACAGGTAACGCAGCAGACACAGCAAACATCAGGAGAGCGGATCATTTTATACACTTTAAGTTAAAGGAAGAGACAGGACTGGTGTCCAAAAGTGAAAGAACCACGTGGCAGACGAGCAGCCGACATTCATTACTCCCATCCTCTCATGTGGTGCTGCTGTTTGGCTCTTCTCTGTGCTCTTGCTATGTCAGATAGACTGCAGCTCTGTCTAATTAAAGAGAAATGTGATGTTGAGTGTCCTTGCTTTAACCTCCAACGTTTTACTGCAAACAGTATATCAGCCCCTTCTGCTCTTTCCTGCCTTCCCCAGAATCCTTGCACCACCTGAAGTTACTTTAATCACAAAGCGTTTCAATCGCTTCACTGAGCTTGACAGATTGTATTAATATTATTATGATTATGGGCAAAAATAACAGTATTAAAAATACAGGAAAACCCCTTTAACTTTCAGACAGATTCTTTGAAAGAGAGAATAGATTAAAAGAGAACAAAAGGTTAGAGAAGAGATGTAATTATGAAAAAAAGAAAAGGTGTGAGTCAGCTGCTCCCATTATAACCTGCAAGTAAACAACTCTGCTCATCCTCCAAAACTGCTACTGCACAACTTCACCACTCCTGCCTCTCTATTGTCACTCAGTCACTCAGGATCTGATTCAGAAGCTCAATTATCTGCCAGAGCGCCGAGCCGAGCCAACCTGAAGCGTTTTTTTCTCCTTTTTTTTTTTTTTGAAAAATAATTACCTGAAGTTCATCATTCAATACCTCTGAAGTATGCTTTCATCTTGCACCTGTTATCTTTTTTCCCTTCTTCTTCTTTACTCAATATCCTTTACACAAACTCCCCATCATTTTAAAAACTGGTAAGTTATTCACGCCGAGGCGTCGGTTACTCTTTAAAAACATATTTGGATGGGTTTGCATGGGGAAGGAGAGGTGGAAGAGGCTCAAGGATACCGCAGCGCCGCCGTGGACCTTGGCTTGCTTTGCTTTATTTGCTCGGCTTCTGGGTTCTTCCTTCCTTCCAGGGTCATTTTCTTCCTCCCAGAAGCCGGGGATTATTTCAGACTAAAATAGATGGATAGAATCAATCAGCCATGGTTTTACTTTTCTCTTCTTCTACATTACCCCCCCTCCTCCTCCTCTTCACCTCCACCCTCACACCCTTTTCTCTCCCCTTCTCCTCCCTCTCCTCTCTCTCTCTCTCTGTCTCCCCCACCCCCCTCTCAGGGCTGCAGACTGAGGAGATGCATAAATTCAGACACATTAGTATTCCAGTCAGGCTCCCCATTTCAAGGCAAGGCCTAGCACCCTTCCGCCTCTCCTCTCCTCCCTCTCCCTCTTTCACTTTCCCTCTCCAGATCTATTTTTGAATCATTTAAGCAGTACTGAATGTATCTACTTATTTCCAAAACCATCCCTAAATTATTTTGGGGCATTATGATGTTTTTTTTTCGTTTTTCTAAAGGGGGAGTACAGCTTTATTTTGTCCTGGCACGGCCAATTATACACAGCCATAGCCTTTGAAATGAGATTCATCTGCTTCTGATTGTGTGTGTGTGTCTGAGTATATGTGTGTCATTGTGTTTTGCTGTCAGGCCCAGCGGCCCAGGCGATAAATCACGCATGTCTGATTGAGAAGGGCAGAGGGCCCGGACAATAACATTTCAGTGGAACTGCAGGAGAAAGCGTCTCAGTTTGCAGGGTCTCTGTGAACCACTGGATATTTTACAGCTGTTAGTTGTAGGGATTTATTTATTTATTTGTTATTTATTTGGCAAAAGATGCCTCTTGACATGACATTGAGGCCAAGTGAAGGTTACGCCGCCTAACAATATAATTCACCTGAATATAAGAGTTTGAACGCAGCATTAAGGGACTGAACTGGTGACTTTGCAGAATTAATCACAAGCTCAGCTCGAACCATTTCCCACACAGAATGCTCCACATTATATACAAGCTTTTAAAAGCAATATCATTTTTTTAAAGTGCTGTGATTCATTTAAATTATTGCTTTGTTTCCATAACAATAAGAGGAAGATGTGATTTAAAAAAACAACTTCTGAATAGTCTTTACTTTTCTAAAACAAAACAAAAATCAGAAGCTGACTTCTGCTTCAGACAGTGAGCAGTTGTAGCAAGAAATGTTTTATTACAACATACATAGTTTATTTCAAAAACATAATACAAGCTTTATACTGAAAATAAATAATTACTTGAGCTGTCATTGAAATTTGGAATAAAACCGCCGAAACAGTTCATTCAGTCTTATTGAAAATAATTTTTTTCTTTGTTTTTTGTTTTTTAAATTTTTCGCGTGTTTGTTTGCTTTTTTCTTTCTTTTAAAACACTGCTAATCAAGTGCGTGAATAACTAAGATCATTTATTTAAATTAATGACTTCAAAAGGGTAATATATAAAACTGTACAATATTCGAAAAAATACTTAAGAAATAAACCAAATAACAGGAGTATTTAAGATTATAAAATTTCGATAGTGAACGTACATTAAAATTATAGGCAGGTGTATAGCGTTGCTTTCTAGACTCTCGGCTCTTTCTTGTCCTTTTTCAGAGTCCGCACAGTTTAAATGGTCGAAGATGATCGAAATGAAAAAAGAAGTAAATGAATAAATAGAGCTGCAACTGCGCGTGGCTTCGTACAACCCTCGTAAGCTACAGGCCAAAAGTAAAAGAAAGCAAAACAGTCCTCCAACAGTCATGTAGAGTGGGTGTACAGCTGGAATGAGGGCCTAAGGTTGCAAATGCACAAAAAAAAAAAAAATACAGATCTTCTACGTTACAAAGTAAATGACTGTAAATATGAGGAGAACTAAAGCGTTGGAAAAGCCCGAGGGGGAAGCGTGAGGTGGAGTGTAAAAAATGGCCTCTGGTGCTGGTACAAATCAATTAAGAACAGTAACATTATTATTATTATTATTATTATTATTATTATTATTATTATTATTATTATTATTGGTGTTGTTGTTGTTGGTGTTGTTGCTATTATTACTGGTTCCACGCCGCCGATCGTGGGTACAACGGGAGCACGGCGTGTGTGAGGAAAGCCACGAAAACAACAATAAAAACAAAACCATCAGTCCCATCTTATCGTTATTACCGAGCTGATGTTAAAAACGGTGACACACACACACACACACACACACACACACACACACACACACAAACCAAAGGCGCTGGCAGGTTATTAGGCACATTTTTTGTATGTATATCCTTGATGGAGAGAAAACAAAAAAGTGGCGGGCTCTCCCAAAAAAGAAAATAGAAAAAGAAAGGTGATCTGGAATGTGATGTTTGATATGCCGCTATAGGATAATGCCCTCGTGGCAGGAAAAACAATGACGAAGGCTGAACAGGTATCTCTGTTATTGTTTCAGTGCTGGAGGCATCCGGGCGAGTCTGTACCGGGACAGGTGCGAAGGGCTACAAGGTGCCACCGCGCGTCCGAGCGCTCGAGAGTCTGTACCGGGTGGAGGTGTGTGTCGGAGGGGGTGGGGGCGTCGGGGGGATTCCTCCAGGTGCTTCGGTCAGAGATCATGGCACGAGGAGGCGTCTCCCGCGCTCCCGCTGTGAGAATAGGGTCCCTCGTGGGGCGGCTGCTCTCCGGGCGGCGTCATGCGCTTCTCCTTCTGCCTCCGGTTGCAGAACCACACGCGCACCACCTCCTTCTCCAGCTGAAGCGAGTCCGCCAGCGACGAGATCTCCTGCGCGGAAGGCTTGGGACACTTGAGAAAGTGCGTCTCGAGAACTCCCTTCACGCTCACTTCGATGGACGTTCTCTTCTTCCTCTTTCTCCCCTGAGCTGCTATCTTGTCTATACTGCTGGAGCTGCCCGTGGACGAGTCCGCCTCCTCCAGCCACTTGTTCAGCAGCGGCTTTAGTTTGCACATGTTTTTAAAGCTCAGCTGCAAAGCCTCAAACCTGCAGATAGTAGTTTGGGAAAAGACGTTACCGTACAGCGTGCCCAGAGCCAAACCCACGTCCGCCTGCGTAAAGCCCAGTTTGATTCTCCTCTGTTTGAACTGCTTGGCAAAGTGCTCCAGCTCGTCCGAAGTCGGCGTCTCCTCGTCGGAGTGGTCGTGGCAGTGGTGTCCGCCGAGGTCGCTGTGCTCGGGGCTAAGTGTGTCCCTGAGGCCCGGGTGCATGCCTTGGCCCTGCGGGTTGGGTGGAGGTGTGAGCCCCCCGTGGTCCAGCATGCCGTTGACAGTGAAGCCCGTCTGGGAGTAGATGTTGATCTGCTGCCCGCTGGTGATCGAGGAGTTGTGGGACACCGGAGTCCCCCAGGCTCCCGGGTGGTTGCCATGGTTGTTGTGATGAGGAGAGTGATGCGCTACGTGCGGAGAGCGGTGATGGATGATGCCGAGCTGGAGGTCTTCTCGGCCCGGTTTCACGTCCTGCTGCTCCATGGAGGCCGACCAGGGGCTCCCCTCCGACAGGTTGCTTGCCCACTGGTGCCCGAGGGAGTGCCCGTTCTGGACGCTTTGCAGGTAGTCACTCTGGAGCAGTTTCTGATGTCCTCTGTAGGGGCTAGCAGGCTGCATGGCCTGGCTCTCCGGGTGGATCATGGGACTGGAACTGAGCAGGGTGTAGGGGCTAGAGGCAGCTGTGGCCATGCTGGCTGCTCAACCCCACTAATGCTACTGAAGAGAGGGAGCAGCTCAGCCTCTGACATCTCCCTCTCTCCGGAGGCTCAGCAGCAGCCTGGGAGTGACTGACAGCCTCCACCACCACTCACAGTCCGACCGAGACGCGGTGACGACACGTCTCCGCCAATGACGGCGCACACCCGAAACCTCCGCCTCCGGCAGCAGAGCTGCGGGTAGGAAAAGGTTTACAGGCTGTCGAACCGGAAGTGTGTCGAAGTGCTGGTCCAGTGGGTCTGGCTGTGGAATGATGTGAGCGTGGAGCGCAGTTCCTGTTTATTAATTAAAGTTTCCAACTGATTTACGCACGAGTTTATTGCCGCTCCTGTCACCCTTGAGCGCACGCGAAGAAGGAGATTAAAGCGCAATGGCATTTCTTAGACGTGCCAGCACTTAATTTAAAAGGATACAATTAAACTAAGAGCAGTTCTCACTGCTAATTATTAACTTGGAGAATATTTCCTCAGGTGTTTGTAGAATGACACGTCTGGAGAGAGTGTTTCAGGCAAAATTGCTTTACGCACGGGCTATCCATAATCCCGAGCTATTTTGCTTGTGAAAATATAACACACATGTTTGACTTTACTCTTGTCGTCTTTCTCTCCAAAACTGGAATATTTATAAAACACATAGAGATATGAAATTATATTTCTACAAGAGCCCAAAATCCACATCTGCTCACCTGACACATTTTCCCAGAAGGAAAACGTCTCCATGTTACACACGTTCAAAGAGATAAACGCGAGCACAGCCAGTAGACACTTATCACTCCCAGTGTTTAAGAATCTCATCAGGTCTTCTCAGAGTTGGGGGGAAAAAAGATCTGCAAATCAGCGAGCTAACTTAGCGGCGTAATTATATTTGCCATTAGAAGACTGCGTCGCAATCCCCTTATTGGTCTGAAATTCCATTAAATATATTGCTCGAGCTCCCAGGTTAAGCTTGATTTAAATTTGCATACATTTTCATACATTTAGAAGAAATAAAAGAAGGCTGCAGCCACCAGAAAGTCATTAAAGAGCGCCGAGTATAGCCGAGCTACACGCTGCTGGTGGAAGACAGAGGAGGAGGCCGGAGCAAGGTGAGCTGACCGCGGGCTATAGAACTTCGGACAGGGATGTGCTGGAGGGTGGACGGGGCCTCGGTAACCGTGGTGGGGTGGGGGGTGGGGGTGACAGAAGGGCAGTTAGCAGTGAGGATGGCAGGATGTTTGCGCTCCTAACTCTTACATGGTGCAGTAGATTCGCCTGTGGATGGAAGGATAATTAATCAGATACGTTTTGTCGTGTCTTTATTCTCATTCTGCTGCGGCCTTACGTATAAATTCCTTATGTGTCTGCGTCTGTGGAAGTTGGGTGAAAGTGGCTGAATATTTGATGTGAATGGCAGTGTTGTTCCAGTGGCCTAGTTTGCTGAATTGGGTTGCTTCGTTTGGAGCTGTTATGGGACTGGAGGTGGGGGGGAGAGAATTAAATGCAAAATATAAAGTTATTGCGCAGCGTTAGCAGCGGCTTTCAATAGCAGACTCCCGCAGTTTCATACGTGTCATATTAAATGACACGCACCGTGAATTGATTTTGGAGGACGGGGGTCTCCATTTCAAAAGAAATAAAAAAAAAGGATCTTCCTGGAAAAAAAACCAAATAATTAATTATATGTAAAACGAAAAATTGAACAAAATTTAAGATTTTAAATTCAGATTTACTCGAACTAAATTTGAATTTAAAAAACATTTTTTTTCTCTTTCTTTTTCATTTTTTGGTCTTTACAAAGATGAAGTCTGCGGGTTTTTTTGTGGTGCATAAAGCAGACAGGAGAGGGACTTTGAGAGGGGGCTGTATTGCTCTCGATAGTCTAAGTTTCTAAGTGTAACAGATGCTTCTCTAGAAACTGCTCCTTGTGCCGATTCCTTTTATTCGCGTCAACATTTTTCTGCCGTCGAGCGCGTTTCCATAGCGAGGCGAATAAAAGGCAAATCCCCGCTCCGCGCCTCCAATAAAGAGCCCATTCACAGATAACCCGAGCCAGCCCTGCTACACTTACACCACGCACTAACACTGCAGACTCTATCTTAAACCAGTGCGCACTAGTGCTAAATAACTCCAACTAACTGACTTATCATTTCTTCATTTTATTTTTATTTTATGTGTGTGTCTTTGTGTGTTAGTGTTGCTTCGTGGTGCGTTTGTTCAGCGGCTTGTTTGTGTTTGCCTGGCGGCTGTAAGCGAGTCTTAACCAGTGATTATCTTCTGACTCGGGCTGTTTACTGTATAAGCAGAGAAGGAAATAAATAGATTTGTTTCACGAGTTCATTTAGGCAGACTAAAATAAAATTATAAGGTAAACAAGAAAACAAAAATGGATTCAGTTTTCAGGAAAAAGGAAAAGGAAACCAGTGCCCCTCTTTCCTCGCGTGGCACGCGTGGGCCTGTAAATAAATGCTTCTATTTACACTAAAAAAAGAAACAGATTCACTCAAAACCGAATGCGAGTAGAGTGTCATATCCACCATCATGTTTATTAAGGTCTCTATTGATTGCAAGTTTGAAACATGCACTCGCGAGCGCAACATTTGTGTTCAGCACTGCTGATTAATATCTCATGCGAGGTCACTTTAATTATATATATGCCGCAGAACAGAGCAGAAAGAGACAACATGACAGGTTTTCTTTGGAGAGTCTGAGTCTTGGCTCTATGATGTTTCTAACTTTAAGGGCATTGTTACATTTTTTCCTCTTATAATAATTAACAAGTGCTTCAGTTTTATTGTTATTGTTTGGAAGCTTTTCCCCCAAAAAAAAAAAATTTAAAAAATGACAGTGGAGTTGCGTTTCATATGCAAGGTTAGAACTGCAGCTGATAGTCGTGAAGTATTTTATATTGTTTTATTTTATTTTATTTTATTTTTGCCTCGATCTTGGCCGTTCAGGTCACAACATTAATGCTGTAGCTTTTCTATAAATCAGACTCAGTCTGCTGTGGAGACAGCTCTGGGCCTCGAAGCGGGACCTGCCACTTGGTGTCGTGACCTTTGCAAACTTTCCCCACGAAGCTTAAATCTCTGCTCCTCGGTGTTAGAAGCGTGCATGACATAAACGTTATTTCCCGGCTTGTTTCCCATCAAAATAAGAAGGGGGATTAAAACACTTTTATTAATTTGTATTTATGAGGTTCCTGTAGTTTATTTTTCATAAGCACATTTTTTTTATTATTATTTTTATAATTATTATTGTTGTAGTTTCTTTGGTTTGGCTTCTTTTAAAGGAATCTCGATCCATCCATGTCACCTCTGAGTCTAAACTTGTGCTTGTGCTCTCATCCCTGACACCCGCCGCGCACACTTTACAAGCTCCCGGACAGTAAAATCGATATCCCCATTAACCCGTGACGTCGCTAATAAAGGATAGTGACACCGGAGGGGAGTGTGTGTGTGTTTGTGGGGGGGGGGGGGGGGGGGGGGGGGGTGTCTTTTACAGAAACACACCCGAAACTAAAACGTCTTTTAAAAAATATTTTTCAGTTTTTTTTTTTAAAGCGCTGGTTTTGACACGGAGCTGTCAGTCACAGACTCCACTGTTGCCTCTGTGTTTGTGTCCAGCAGAGGTTTTACACACACACACACACACACACACACACACACACACACACACACACACACACACACACACACACACACACATCGGACACGCCAGTGAGTGAGTGTAGCCGACGTGGAGCTAAAACTCATCCCCATGAGAGCACGCCGGTGTAAATGTACATTCATAATGCATGAGGCCCGGTGCGTTTGTTTGGTCTGCACTGTTCAAGAGGCAGTTTGTCTCACTGTGTGTGTGTGTGTGTGTGTGTGTGGGTGAGAGAGTCAGACATCTGCGCATCATGGAGAAGGTCTTCAACAGGTTTAGAATGAAGTCTGTCGAGACTTTTGTGGAAGCAAATCTATCTGAAGGTTATCCCATTTTCAGATTTTCCACTGGAAAAGTCCATTATGTTATTTATGGGGTAACATAATGGAGGCAGATAACGTCTAACATGGGAAATGGTGATCAGAGCTTTAGCACTGCAGCAACACAAAACGTGTCATTCATTAAAAACAAATTTTTACAAATTTTTACTTTTATTTTGAAAATTTCCCTCCTCAAGCAGAGATTAACAAGACCTTTCCTGTTTCCTGTGACCTCTAACATTTATTTAATCTGTGAAGGAAAAGTGTAGTGAACAGATTTGGGGAGGGAGATCTTAATTTAAATTTAAAAAGCAGTGGAAAATTTCACGCAGATAGGTTCAATGAATCTATTTAGCAGTCTCAGGCTATGGGGATCAGGTTAATAGTTATTTTGTCTGTTTTTCTTGTTGTTATTATTATTATTTATATTGTTTTTCCCACATAAACAGATGTCCTAAAAATACAAAATGAAAAAGAATCAATACACAATTAATCAAGCATCATGACTATATAAATTTAAAGTAATAAGTAAAGTAAAATACAGAAATATGCAATCAAAATAATGTTTAAATTGCAGAAGTCCCTCTAAAATTAAGTCATTTAATTTTCCTGGAGGATTCAGAAGGACACAGAGTCCAGCAAAGACTTTGAATAAAATGTCTAAGGTGTGGATATTAGTATTCCGACTATGATGCGAATCCCAGCGTAAAATTGTTTTTGGGTTTGTAGTTAATTAGAAAATGAATTCAGTCAAAACAACACACACAGGCCCGGGGTCAGGGAGTCTTTCAGCTCCCCGAAACGTCTTCAGTCTTTACACTCGGAGAACAAACACTCTCTGCAAAAGCAACTGTTGGAATATTATTATTATTGTTATTATTATTATTTTTTCTCTATCTGCAAGGATTTGAAACGCCCGAACAAAATGGAAACTGTTTGTCCCTCTTGCCTTCTGTTAAACAAAGGCAATGTTTGTTAAAGAGATTATTCACTGCTCTGTGTGTATGTCTGTGTGTGTGTGTGTTACAGGTGCTGTTTGCAGAAGAGGCTAGAATATTGTTCCTGGGTCAGTGAAGGCACCACAGCTGGTAAAAAAAAGAGAAAAAGATCTACATAACATTAGCATATGTTAAACTTCAAACTGTTCACACAGACACACGTGAACATAAACACAGAATATCTTTAAAAGAGACCCATGAAGAAGAGTAAGAGTCTATAGAAATGTGATGTATGCTCTTCAGACCCTCTCCAGCTCCTCGTCCACATGCCCTTCTTCTGCTCCTCTTCTGCATTGAGAGCCGAGAGCTTGGGGAGGAGGAGTTGGGGGTGTTTCTGAGGCCTTTGATGGCACCAACGAGCAGGAGAAAAGGACTCCAGAGCAGAAGAGAAGGGTGAGAACGTATCCACTAAAGATCTACCTTTCCTCTTGCAGAGTTTTCCTTCAAATCACCCTCAAAAGTCAAACGCAGTCTGCGTTTAATGAATGGCCCTGCTGAATTTTATGTAGAATATGAGCAAGTTCTCTGCCACAGCTAAACAACCAGCCAGCACAACATACTTTCCCCTGTGGCCTACAAAGCCACACACACACACACACACACACACACACACACACACACACACACACACACACACACACACACACACACACACACACAGGTCCCTCTGAAGGAGCAGGCGGAGCCGGCAGTTGCACATCTGCATTTCAAACACAGACTCTCTGGGATTCATTATTAATTAGCCTGCTGAGCCCTGGAGGACTGGTGATGCTGCCATCACACACACACACACACACACACACACACACACACACACACACACACACACACACACCTCATGACCTCTTTGCCCCCTCTACGTGAGCGTTGCTTTCCTCCCTCAGATCCCGTCACCTCCCCCTGATTTCCCAGCTCAGTGTAACGGTAAGGATGATGAATTACGGTGGTAGATGGTTTTATTAAGCAAAGCACAGTGTATGCTGTGTTTAAACCATCATAATCAATCCAGTTGTTTATCACAGCAGAATGCTAAATGACACACAAGCCCGGAGAGCTGTCCTGGTACTTACATCACCTCAATAAACGACGCAAAACTCCCCTCTGCCTCTGTTCACCTCGTTCTTCGCTGTTCATCGGAAATGCAAAGTTGTGCTTTTTGGGTTTTTTTTGCTCGTCTCTAATTCAGGAGTGTGTTTTCTGCATGTGCAGCTCTGCGCATTAACCTCCACCAGCGGCACACAGAGGCACATCAGAAAGACGCATACGGTGATTATGCATGAGCAACGGTGTCTCCAGGGCCTATGAGAGTGAGACAGAGAGAGAGCAAGAGAGACATCAAACACGTCGAAGCAAGAACACTCTGTCGACAACACACGTCCCGAGTTGGGGGTGACGCAGTTTGCGAAAATAAACACGTTGGGGAGAAACAAACACGTTGTCTTTTTGGGTTTATAGATTTCTCTGCTATTGTGTGTCCCTGCTTTGGCCCACGGTTGAATTAGCATGCAGGAGGCCGAAGCTGGAGATCGTTCAAGAGCATCAGATTGCGCAGGATGGGCTGCTGACTGCTAATATCCGAACATGGAACACATCTTTCTTTTATTAATTGAAAGGCTTTCTCGCAGCTACTGAAAATTGAAGAAGATGGCGCAACATGTGTGTCCATCCATCAGTCCATCATTACAGCTCAGATACTATTACCATTGCCACAGGGGCCATAAAGTGGGCAGACTGTGATCTCCCACTCCACATCATCACCTCTCCTACTGGCTCGCCCAAGGCTATAACCTGGGCTCTGATAGGGCAAGAGGCTCTGGCAGTAATCTGAACATAATAATTGAACAGGACTCGGTGATCAGCTCCTGCATCTAAAGTCTTACATTTAGGCCTCGCAGTGGCTGAAGCTGCTGCTCGGCTGTCACCTTCTATCGCTGCTCAAACTGCACGAGAGTAAATTATACCCACATACTGCAGCATCCCTGCGAGGGTCAGCGCCTCTTGAACCAATTTGATCTGATTCAGAGCCAGCAGTGGACCTCCACGGAGCACACACACACACACACACACACACACACACACACACACACACACACACACACACACACGCTTCCTGGATTTGTAGAGATGGCTGTGTAGCAGTGCAGCATGAGTTTGAAAGGGGAAAAGACCACTTGTGGACAACACAGCGGAGCCTTTGTTAGATGTGTAACGAAGAATGTGGGGCAATCGAAAAATCTGCACAAATGTTGTTACAAGTTCTTACTCCGAAAGGGAATTCTCGATCCCGGTTCCGAGCATTCCCCCTCGGCACCAGCGCTTTCCTTCAAAGGAATGTACATATGATTTTTGGTTTCATACCAATTCCACCTGGAGTCTCGAAGGGAAGAATAACAAATATGGGAAACATTTAATCCAGAATAATATGTTTATCCAGAGACCTGTGGACTCGGGGAGGAATGGACCCCCTCTGATGTGGTTTGCTGCCAGTGTGTGTGTGTGTGTGTGTTTGAGTTGGATGTGTAAGACCGGTGTAGAGACCCTCCACCCCCTGGGGCCAGGAACTTTGGGTGAGGAGGAAGAGAAGCCTAACACACTCTCAGATTTCGAAAGTGTGTTTGTGTGTGAGGTTTGTTAGTGTGCATGGGATACAGGATGTGACCAAGTCGGGCAGCAAGTAAGGAGCTGGACAGAACCGCAGTAAAAACCAGAAGCGGCTCAGTGATGCTGTTGATAATGAAAACATAAATTTAAACTTGCTAACCTCTCTGTATTTCTGCAAGTGGGGTTAAGTGTAGATAAAATACTCAAAACTTGAAGAAAAATCCAGTTTGATTGCAGCTGTTTTGTTTTTTTGTTTGTTTTTTGGCACCATTTTTGGAGAGATTTGTGAATTTTGTAACAAAGTCACACAATGTTGGAGGGTTAGGGTTAACCCAAAGGAGACTAAAGCTTTTTCCTAATTCATGCTACCCTGACCTTTAACCTATGACCTTGCAGCATCGCATACTAAAATGGTATATTTATCATCTTCTTTACACATGATTGGAGAAGAATTGGCTGAAATCTTTTGCTTCTAAAAGCTATAAAAACTTGAGGTTTTAAGATATATTCATGCAGTGTGTGAGTTTGTGAAGTTATGGCATCATTGTGACATTCTAATGAATCATACTGACAAAAAAGTGTGTTGTGCAGCACTCTCCGTGCCCTTTCATATTTGGTTTCTTGAAATTTTCTTTCAAGGTTAACTTTGACTTTGGACGCTAACAATGAAGGTCAAGGTCAAATGTTTTTCCAACCTAGGTACACATGTTGCACAAGGCCTTGTTTATTGTTGTGAAGTTTGCAGGCCATCCGTAAGAAATTATGGGATTTCTAAGAAAATTAAATCAGCTTGAGCTGATTTTGGTATCTACCATCAGACAAAATTTGAAAATGATATCTTGAAAACTGTGAATGCTAAACTGCTAAGAAATACACAGACAAAAAAAAGGAACTGATTACATACTCTATCCCTTCTGGGGAATAATAATAATAATAATATTTTATTCTATCCATTGAATAGAGTTACTTTGCATAATTCCCAGTTCAAAAACAGTGACACAGTTCAGCCTCTGTCTTTAGCTGTTAGCACACTTTTCTCTTTAAAGCTCCAGTCAGCCATTTTTTTAGGTTATTTAATAGAAAAAAAAAAGTTGTAATCATAAATATACATAGTTTAGTATGTCACTGCGTATTCCAACAAATTTATGTTGATGTTCATAAACTTAGAATCAATCCATTAAAAAAACATAGGAGCGGTAACGGTAGATAGCAGAGGCTAACAACAGCTAGCAGAGGCTATTAGCAGCTAACAAAAACAGGAGTGCTTACTGAGAGGAAAGTTCAGGATATCCTCAATGACTCACCTCAGTATCACTATCACCGGACATAAGTGAACTTCACAGACTTATCAACGTGTTCCTTTCACAAAGAATAAACAGACATGGACACCATCTGAGGTAAACATCAGACTGACAGCCTACCCTCACTACAAATAAATGATAGCCGGAGTTGTTAAGATTATACACTTGATGTGGGCGAAGTAAGAAACCAGAATTTAATTGACTGCAATCTGCAATTTAATCATGTCCAACGGTTTTACATGCTGTATCTTTAAACCAGCTTTCTTCTGATTGGAAACCCCCCAAAACACTTTTGCACTTTTCGCACTCAGATAGAAAGTGCTAGACGCTGTAAGCTGGCTCCTAACACATGCAACAACTCTGGGTGTGTTTGCATGGCAGGTGAGCCTCTAAATGATCACACTGTTCCTATCCTCCTTCTCTGTAAGTGTAAAGGCCCTTCGATCAGAATCAAAATGTTTTGCCCAACCAGAAACTTGTGACGATTTAGCATCTAGCTGTGACTTACAGCCAAACTCTACTGCAGATTATTTCATGGTCATGCAGGTTATAGCTTTGACCAACGAATGATTGAATGGCAGCACAGATTTGACCATCAATCACAAGTCACATCACAACTGTGTTTCCGCCCATGATGATCCCACTGTCATAAAAAGCCACAGCAAAATCTTTGTCAACATTTACAATACACTGTGATGGCATTTGGGATATGTAACCCAACAGCCATTTTTTACCAGCTTATGAACACTGTCTTGAGTGAACTTCCATCCTGCAATTTGTACCTGGATATATGTATTGCCACTCTAGCTACTGTGCTTATTTTTGTAGCTCTTTCACCTCAAACTTGGCAAAGTGTGAGTTTGGGAAGGCTTTCGTGACAGATCTAGGTAAACAGATTGGATGTGTGCAAGTGTGTCCCTAACAGCAGTGGCGGCTGCCATCTTGGCCTACCCTATACCCACCACAAGTCACTTTGGCAGTTTCTAGGTTTAGTAGGGTATTACAAGCTTTTATGCCATCACTTCTCAGCAGTAGTCTGGAAAAACATAAAAATTCTGTATCCTATGTATCATAAAGGCTCTGGAAGTTTGCTAATCTTTCCTTTGTGCTTCCGGCCCAGTTGGATCTCTCTGGTTGATGTGGATGAGTTGGGAAAAGGTAGAAATGGTGGTTTTAAACTCACGTAGTAGGAAGAGACTGCTAGTTAATGTGAATGCTGATGAAACGTGAGAATTTGCCTTTTACAAAAACAAACCCAACGTGGCATCACCTCTGCATACTATATATCAGTATGCCAAAAGTACTAAATCCGACTCTTGCTCTTTCCTTGCTGACGCTTGCTGACGGCTCCTTCCCTCTGAATGAAGGTCTTATTGTGGCAATGTCAGCTGTCTCAAGGGCATCCAGAACAAAGAAGCTTTTCAGCCCTCTGCATATCCTCCACTCATCCTTTACTCTCTCACTTCTCTCTCTTTTCGCTCAGTCTCACCCTGTTCAGTCTGACTCCCGTATCATGCAAACGTCTCATTTGTTTGCACGTTTTCGTCTTTTTTCCCCTCCTCACAGCGTTCTCCCCTCTGCGTTTTCCTGTGAGAGGGATCGTTGCTGGTGAGCACGCGTGCAGAAGCGGGTTAATGTATATAAAATTATAAAATATTAAAGGATTAATCCCTTGGCAGGTTTTGTGATTTTTAGATCCCAGATGCAGACTGGGCTTCCACTGTTGTGTGAGCGCGCGTGTCTTTCGGTGCTCGCGTAAATGTCCTGCATGTATCTGTGCCTGGCAGAGTGTGGAGGCAGGAGGAGAGGGATGCACGGAGGCAGCAGCAGCTGGTGGAGATACACAGTGTCAAGAGAGCTCGCAGATACACAGAGAGAGAGGACAACAGAGGATGCCTCCTTGGCCGACTGCGTGGAAGGGGGGGACAGTGGAGCATAACAAACAGGATCCACCTTTCTGCTTGGCTAATTTTCCCCATTAAAACAGCCCAGCAGGGGCCTCAGCAGTCCACCAGCTGGAACAGAGGTTATTTTAGTGCCTGTCTTTCACCAGGGTGTGTGTGTGTGTGTCACTTGCATCTATTCTGGCATATGAATCTGCGGATTGGGGAAGCATAAAGATCTTCCATAGGAACAGTTTCAATACACCAATATTAATTTCCTTCCCTGCAGTCGTGCATAAACAAATAAAATCTTCACAGTTGTCTGCTGGATGTTTTTTTCTCTCTCCCTGCTGGGTGTAGCTATAATATGTTCACTGCTGATATTGATGCACATGCTCATATTTGCCCAGTCATCTCTTTATGTGGCTAAAGTCATCAGCCCTCCTTTTCCTATGTCTCAGTCAGATCCTAAACTAATCCCCAACCCTGCTACTCTGACAAGAAAATCCTCTGTTTTAATGCATGCACACACACACGCCGTCTTCCTCTTTCACCTCCCTGCCCTCACACCCCCCCATCATTCAAACGCACACACACGCCACACACTTTCAGGTTTATCCCTCTGTGTACCTGTGAACAGCATCTCTCTATACGTTTTCGTGATTTGCACACATATTAGCATTTCTAATACCTGTTATGCTAATATCTTCACAGTGTGGTGGTAGTTTTGCAAATTCATACGGTGATGAAATTTCTCCTTTTGTTCACACAAAGTAGAGTTTGGCTGCGCCCTATCATTATGGAAGAGACTGTCGGGAAATGTTATACAAATTCTGCTACGGTCCATTGAATGTCAGCAAATATAATCACATAAGAGACATTTCAGATTTAGGGAAAATATGTGTTGTTACTAAAACAAAGCATTAGAAATGCTAAATGTGCTTGAAAAGGATCGTAATGGTTCTAGATGAGCGGGACTGTGTTTTATAAAATGATCTAATAAAATTAGGAAAAACATGGTTTGTGCACGCATGCTGACAATTTTGCTTTGGATTGCATTTGTGAAATACAAAGGAGAAATACTGACTCATTTACAAAAAAATGTAACTCACCAAGGCTTGGATACATTTTTTTCTTCACAGTCTAGATTCCCCTCTGTCCTCTCTCTCTTCTTCTTTTTTGGAGTTATTAGCCTTCATTAAATTTGCATCCATGACCCTGACTCCTACTGGCTGGGGCTATACTCCTCCAGCCAATCAAAATTCTGTTGATATGAATAACTTTGCTATGCTGTAGTGACAGTCATGGCTTCAGCTGTAAGTGAAGCTGTACAGGCTAGTGGTCTTTTAACCAGAGTTTCTAGAACTGAAAGGGAAAAACCTGTCCTTGCCAGCTTGATCTCTGAAATGACCACAAACTCTTACGAATGCATTATGTGGTGGTGAGGCTCCAGCTATTCCAGAAACCAGAGAGCCTCTATTTAAAAGTGGAGGGAAGATTTGTACTGGCTTTACTGAAAGATGGCTCTCAGTAAGGAGACTCGAGTTTGCCTTCTCTTTTTAGATTTTAGGAAAGCACTTTTTTAACTTTTTCATGCTTTGGTTTGGTTTAAGCACCTGAGCCACTTGGTTAGGATTACGAAGGCATGGTCATTATGTATAAATGAATAAACACATGTAAGATCTCCAACATGTTAACAAATGTGGTGGACGTTGAATTGAGTAGGACGGATCTCCCTTAGATGAGGAGAATTTTGTTGGACAGTCAAAGTTAGTGTGAAGACATCATAGCTATTTCATATTTGGGTGAGACTGGACTTTCTGTTGCACTGCTGAGAACTGATCAGGAGTTAGAGCATTAGCTAACAAATTAAAATGTTTTCTTTTATATTCTAACCATGTAACCTGAGTTGGCTAGCTTCGTTATAGTACCACATAGAATATTTCCTAACCTTAGGTGTTAGCCTGCGTACGCTAGTTGCTAAACATAATGAGTGTCTGTATCTCAGTGGAGACAGAAATACACCATTAATTTGTGTAACAGCTGAAGAGGTTTGTGAACAAACAAACACGGAAATGACTATTATTGTGATTTTGTATTTGATTTCTTATATAAATTTACTAAACCATACACAAGAGCCAATGCTTATATGGTAGAACAGTAAGACTTTTTCTCTGCTAAGCTAGCTACCTCTAGCGGGGCTTAAGCTATATTTGTGGTGAATCAGTATTTAGTTTACTGAATTACTGTTACAGTTACAGTTATGTTGTTACTTGTATTACAAGGTTCTACAAACGGTGAACAAACAAAGGGGAAAAAAAAGCAAACAGACATGTTTTTTTCTACCTGGACACTCAAGCTACAATAATTTCAGTTTGTGTCCCAGGGAAAGAAAATGATGGCGCAATTTTTGAGGGGTGGTGATGTGGACATTATGTCTATTTTATTATTTTTGCAACAACAAGCATAATGGTGAAATGCAAACAGCATCCAGGAAAGAAACAACTGCATTTATTATTAGCACAATTTGGCTCTTTGCAAGTATCTGCACTAACACCATGCTAACACTAAGCTAGCCAAAAACCCAGAATGACGTTAAAACTGAGTGAATCCTGACCACAGCCTCACAGCCAGAATCTGAACTTTAACAAGTAACAAATGGACTGATGAGCAGTCAGACTTGTAGCCTCTGTTTCTATTTGTACATGTTTCTTATATTACATCACTTTGAAGTAGCTTTGGGCTGGTTTTCAACTTTGCTTTGTGCTGTTAGTTTTGGGTTTATTCATAAAAACTAAAAGAATGTCCTTATCAGGATTTCTGTTGGTGTGTGGAACTGTAGGGGCATTTTAATGGGGTAATGTGAAAGTAATAGTAATAGTGTAACTTTCTTTGGTGAGCAAGTAGCGTACTGCTTTACCTTTAAGAACAGTAACAACTAATGTGTAATACATCTTTTTTTGCGACCCCACCACTGATCATTATTAGACTTTACACCTGCTCAATCCAATTGATTTATAAAGCACATTTTAGTAAATACAAGTCTGACAAGGCTCCAAAACAGCACACAACAACAGTAAAAGGTAATAATAATAAGTAGAAGGTAAGAAGACACGACTCTCTGTCTTAAAAACAAAACAAAACAAATAAAAATCCACGAGTAGCTTTAGCTTGTACATTACAAGAGCAGCTCTCATGCATTAGCTGCCTACGTGGCTAATTCTCATATAAGAGAAATGATCATTAATTATTATGATTACATTGTTATCATTGTTATATTTACTATAACAATCCATATATTAATATATAGATAATCCATATGTCTATCTATCCATCTCTCTCTCTCTCTGTCTCTCTCTCTCTATATATAGAGAGAGAGACAGAGAGAGAGAGAGAGAGAGAGAGAAAGAGATAAAGAACATTTAGGTGGCAAAACATTTTGTACATTGTATACATAAACAAAAATAAAAATAAAATATGACTCCTTGGACATTCACAGAATTTGCAGCAAAGGGTTAATTTATGACCTCGCTGCCCTGTCTGGAGGTTTATGCCGACTCAACTCGGCCCATTTGTATTTCCAACTGTTGTTTCTAGGCAATAAAACCTTTCACTTCTAATCTTTGTATATTACAGCATATTAACCCTCATAATAAAAAAAATACTATCAAGCCTTATTTATATTTCTTTGCAATAAATTCAAACTAAATTCCTGTCCAGATGACCTTTTACTGCTTAGCAGCCTGCACCTGTAGATATATGGCTCATAAGCGATGCATAAATATAACTTCCTAGATTTTTGTGAGCAAAAGGAAGGAATACATTTCATCTGTGGAATACCCGCTTTACATTTAACAAGTAAAAAGGGTTATCTGCATTTACCAGCCAGCAGCGCTCAGGTGCAGCAGACCCTATCATGTGTGAGAACAACACATGCACACACAAACACACACACATATACACACCATGCAGGGCAAAACTGACAAATGGCAGTGCAGCAGCTCAGTTAGGTGGTAAATGTGTGTTTAAGGAATGCAGTGTCGCTTGCACGCACAACACTTAGTGGCCGGTCAATGACATAAGATTGATTTGGTTCTCTCTCTTTTACACATGCACACACACACACACACGTAAAGGAATATGAGTGATGTGATTCAGCGCACCTCTCGGCAACCACTCTGCTTTCCATCCTAACGCCTGAGCAGAATACTAATCACTGGATCACATTACAGAAAGAGAGAAAGGAAAAGGGATGAAGAGACAGGGCGAGAGAGTGAATAGGACGAAGAAGAGAAAGAGGAAAGAAAGGAAAGAGAAGGAGAAGAAAAGGCAGACGGAGAATGGCAAGGTTTATATCAGATAACTGAAATATAAAGGTGGGCTCCACAAGACGCAGTGTAGTTCTACATCTACACCTTCCTGTGAGCAGCATGCAAATACTGCAGGGTTAGTGATGAAAAAGTAATGTCATGCGCAGGTGAGAGCAAAGCTAAACAGCAGGGTGGGAAACAGAGATGAGATCAGAGAAAGCCAAAGATTTTCTATCCTTCTGACCAAAGTCACCCACAGAAGGAGCTGGAAATATAAAGAAATATCACAAGACATCGTAAACCCGAGTACATCACAGTGTGCTGTCACTTTAAAAATGAATCTAGCTCCTGCACAGTTTCTGTACATGGAATTACTTTACAATAACGTAATTAAATAATTGTACTGCATTTTATTACATTAAGGATATATTTAAGGAATCATATATTCAGTGGAGTTTATTCAGCCTTTCTTAATATTTGTTTTTTAAATACCCATCAGATCAAATGCTCTCACAAAATAAGAAAACCAACACAATTATGTGAAGATTCAGTTTCATTCAGAATTCTGAATAACTGCACACTTCATTCCTGTAATATACACTGTAAAATATTTTATTCTCTGTTCCTATTATTATCTGTGATCATAATTGCGACTGCATTTGGGAATTGTAGTTTTGTTTTCAAACAAGAAGCACTCCAAAAGTACAAACCTCCACCACGGTGCTCACCCTCTGGGCAGTAGTTACTTTTAAGCATATATTCATAATTCTTTTCTTTGTTCTTTTTAAAATACTTTAAGAGTGGATTAAAAATCAAATAAGGGTGGCATGACAGATGTTTGACTGAACAAACATTGTTAAAGATGCAACACATTTTAGAGTCAACTTGAAAGAAAGATGTGAAATGTAAAACGAGGTCAAAGGTGAAATGTGCTTCGAGATTTGGATTCAAACTATGATTAGAACTATTTAGAAATCATATATATCAGCATCATTTCCTTTGTTTTGCCAATACAAACACATTTTAAGCAAAGTTTCAAAGGAAAAAAAAGACATTTTATGAAAATTTGACCTTATTTGACCTTGAAGAAGACGTCCAAGGTGAGGTGATATTTGAATCCCCACATATCATTCGTGGTATATGTTGTCAGTACAAACAAAGGCAGTAAGAAGTATAGTTTCAAATACCTCTGTACCATCTATCTGTTGACCTTGAAGGAGAGGTCAGAGGTCAAATATAACATGAATTTGAAATCTTTATATTATACTCACACAAGTTTTAAGGCCTTTTGTTCTTTTTCATCAATAAATCATTAAGTTAGCCTTGAAGACCTTGGTGGATGTCAGCTAAATTTTAATGGATTGACCCCACTCTGCACTCCTACAAAGTTTTATCAGAATGCATGTAAAGCTTTCTGAGCTATTACAGACATAATAACCGCACGCACACAACACTAACAAAGTAAAAAGTAAACCTCGAGCAGCACAGTGGTGCGGTGGTTAAATCCATCTCCTCACAGCAAGGAGTAGTTGCTGAGTCTGAGCAGCTGGGGCCTTTCTATGTGAAGTTTATGTCTTCAGTGTGCAGAGTTGGGTGTTCTCCAGGTGCTCCTGCTTCCACCCCCAGTCCTGAAACACGCATGCCAGGTTCACTGTTCATTTCAAAATGAACATGAATGTTTGCCTGTTTCTGTGCCCTACCTCTCGTTTCTTAGAATTTCGGATAGGCTCCAAAAAAATACAGATTTAACATCTAACACAGATTAAAATTCCCCCCAAAATACTTGAAATTAGCTGCACTATTATAACTTTGCACACACGTCATCAGTGTGCATCAAGAATGAAGATCCAGTAGCACCAAACAACATTATGGCCTCACAAAGCTGTTCTAAAGCATGAAGGTTACATCTGCCTTTTAAGGTGAAGACTTGAAAACTTGTTAACAAGAACAATTAAATGTGACAAACCCACACAGAATCGTTTTTTCTTCTCCTTTTAGCTTTAGATGAATTAGCAGCTAAACAGATGGATTTTTTCCCTCGGGAACTGGTGGAGAAAAAGTTGACCTAAAGCGACTGTTGCTGAAACGAATTAGTCGCATCAGCTTCTGACTGCATTTTACAAAAGTGTCGCCTTCACGGCACGCTGCTTTGCTCCCGAGTGAGTTTAAATGCAGTTTACTGATTATAATTATATGCCGGCCTGCTGTGCGGTTTGCCACTTTAAGTACAGAAATGTATTAAGACATCAAACAGGAGAAGTTGTGTCTACCTGAACGGGACTGGAGGAAAAAACGGTAACAAAGACATTCAATTTTGTTGCGGGAAATAATTGTTGGAGGCAATTTTCAGGAGCGATGACTCAAATTAAAGTTCATTTTAGACTAATCTCGATCATAACATATCCGTTCAGGCAGTGCGCCGTCCATTATTCTTAGCTTTTGCACTTGCTTCTGTGGCTCATGCAAATACAAACACTCCGACTAAATCTCATACGCCCCCCCCCCCCCCCCCCCCGACACACCCTTCCTTCCCCTCTCCTCCCCTCCCCTCCCAGCCCCATGCTGAAGCAATTATGTCCAGTGTGTGAGTCTTCTGCAGGCAGTGTGAGAGTGATTGATGATGCTGTCAGCGCAGGGAACATGTTTTAACGTCAGAATAATCTCCCTGCTAATATATTACATCCACTGGATAGGGTTCAATCATTACTAATAGCGCCACTAAGTTGGTGAGAAGGGAGCTGGTGCTGAGAGCACGTGCCTTCGAGTGTGTGTATGAGTTTGTGTGCGTGTCTCTCATTAATCAGAGAAGAAATAGAGGCAGGGAAGTGTAGTAAGGCCAACCAATAAACAAGTATGCCGGTGCAAGGTGGGGAGAAGGGAATAACAAGCAGCCAGTGAGATGTGTTTACTTCTTACATAATTACTCACTCATATCCTATAGTCGATGAATCAACTGAGACGCTGTTATTGTGAGTGTGAGCGTCTTACCACCACTTGATATAATATCGTCTTATGAAATGAAAGGCTCGGGAAGAATGGAGCACAAAGGCATCCGATGCTTCAAAAAGGAGGCAGCCTTGTGGTGTCTAATCCGCGCTGTCTAATCTCTCAAATTGCTGTGACGTTTGATGAAGGGGATCGGGGCCGGTGCGAGGAGAGAAACAGACCCAGTGACAGAGCGAGTGGGAGTGCGAGTGTGTGTTTGTGTGTGTTTTCTCTTCTTTTGCTGATGTGTACAGTACAGATCCAGCTGTGCCCTCCGCTCCTGAACAAATCCTCCTTTAAATACAAGCTGTGTTGTTTACAGCACTCCTCTGCCTCCAGACACCAGCCGCTCTTTGCCTACGCTGCCTCTGTTCATTTGACACTGTCTCCTCTCTTATCTGCTCTACGTACTGCTGATCAGATGCACCCCCCGCCCGGTCTTTCCATAGCCTGGCAGAAAACGCGCACAGCCGCATGTTGCGTACACTGACATGCAAGCATGTACATGTGGGAAAACCAGGGGAGAAAGAAAAGGAACGAGAAAGCAAAAAAAGGAAAAGAAGGCGTGTACGAGAGAGTCTGCAGGGATTGGTGTTATATTCTGCTGGTGTCAGCTGGCTCGTGGCCCTGCAGATTAATGTGTGTGTATGTGTGGGTGTGTGGGTGTGGGTGCGTGTGTAGTGTGTGTGTGTGTATGTGCATAGCACAAACAAAGGGACTCTCACAAACACCCATACACAGATTAGCTCGTCTGCTGAGAAACAAAGGGTTAAGAGAGAATGCAGATTTCACAGGGAATGGGAGGGAGTTTGAGGCCGTGCATCTAGTTTTTGGGGTGCTCCGTGTGTGTGTATAAACATATACGTGTGTGTGTGTGTGTGTGTGTGTGTGTGTGTGTGTGTGTGTGTGAGAGAGAGAGAGAGAGAGAGAGAGAGAGAGAGAGAGAGAGAGAGAGAGAGAGAGAGAGAGCGGGGCCAGTGCGGCGGTGGAGTGTCGTGATCCCTCTCCCTAATGCTGTGTGGAGAATCTCCTGGCCGGGCTCAGCTGCCAATTCTCTCCACTGTAACAGTTCCATTCTCCTCCTCAGCCAGTGAGACAATGCTGCCGTGCTTTCTGTGCATCTCCACACAAAGAGCCCGGCGCTGAGACAGACGCTCACAGTGAACTGAGACACAGCACCGGGACAATAGACTAAGAACGGTTTTGTTCGGCATTGTGTTGCGTGTTTGTGAAGACAAACAATAAAGAAAGTTCCGAGGGATAGGCAACTTCTTCCTCATTGTTGAAACTTTAAGAGGATGTTGCAGTTTACAGAAGCAGGAGCTGAGAATTTGTTTCTTCACACAATCTTTTGGTTGAAGCTGTTCGGATCACATGTGCGTGTATGCAACTCTACTTAGGGGGAAAAATACTTTTTATCGCAGCTTGAACTATGAAATATGATCCAGGCCTACGTTTCCATGGAAAAAACTGCACATCATAAACATTAAAATATAATTTAAAATATATATATATATGTGTGTGTGTGTGTGTGTGTGTGTGATTTTATGTGTTTTTATAAGCAGCATAAAAAACAGGCTGTATATTATATTGGCATACTGGAAGTTCTCCCTCTACTGGTGGCGGCAAATGCTGAGACGTACTGCCCCAGAGGACCACCTCCCAGGAACCTTGAGCCAATCACAACAGCTGAAACAAGCCCTTTATCTACAGGGGCTTATTAAGCTAATTGAATTAGCATGTTGTGGTTTCTGAACCCAAATACGATTAGCCTGTTATTACCGTGTTATCAGGGTCCCTTGTTACAGTAACAGCAGGTTACTTTTGGCTGCTACATTGCCTCTTTCTCTCTCTCTCTCTCTCTCTCTCTGTGTTTCACCGTCTGCCTAACATATTCCATTTTTGAACATATTCATAAATCGGCTCCTAATCTGTTAAAGACCTGGCACAGTTAACAGCGTCCTGAAATTCACAGCTATTGTGAGGCTCGTAGCTGTAATGCTTATGTGAAAATAAAGTTTATTCAACTCAGTCTGTGAGTGCAGTGTATTAAAAGATGATCCCTATTTTGTTTTGACAATAGAAAAATGTATATGTTGTGAGATGTGTCGAGTGTTTTAGTGTCTTGGTTTCAGCTCCCTTTCGTGGTATCATGGCCCACAGATACTGCTGTGATTCAGTCCCATCAGCCAAAGCGCTCTTATAAACCTAAAGTACACTACCCACACGGAGCCAAAGGGCAGACAGACAACGTTAGCAACTAACTGGTGAACACAGAGCTCCATTTTGGATCTTTTTAGGGGAGGTGGCACTAAATGAAGTTATAGACGCAGAAGCCTGTTGCTCACAGGGTCATCAGGGATTGGCCAACTAGCTGTGCCATCTACTCTCAGCTTAACACAGCAGGAACACAGGTTGTATAAAAGAGCTTGATGTCCCTCATTTTTTTTTTATTTATTGCTTATTTGTATTTGGACAAGCATTAAATATGAACCACACACAGCATTTACTGCCTGTCATTATTTGCATTGTCAGTTTCTGTAGGTCTTAAAAATGCCCTAAAACTACTGAATGAACAAGGCTAAGAAAGAAACAGTCAAAAAATGAAGATATTATTTAAGAAGCAACACAGAAAAAGACAAAAAGCACAATACGAGGCACAAGTGCCAAAAGTCAAGACTTTTCATGACTGTGGAACTGATCTTTCTGAAAAGTATCCGTTTAAATTCAAAATGATCCCAGTCAGGATCCAGCTTGAGTTTTACAAGTAAGAAAGTTGACTTCCCTAAAGGAAAAAGCTGTCTATCTCAATGATGATTTATATGACAAAAAAAAGGTTCCCACTAGACACAAAATCACAAGTGGATGGAATCTAAAGGTCCACTGGGCAATTTGTAGAGAGTGAAGTTGATCAGATAAGTTCACACGGTCACTAGACCGGTCACACAGGTCATGAAGAAAATCTCCTAGCAACCATCAGTCTCTGGGGAAATGTGTGAATATTGGAGCTAGTTGCAGGAGATTACTGGCAGTCACTAGTCACCGTTCTGCTGTGCCAAAGACCTCTTTGTAAATGCTTTGGTTGTCTGCACTTTGCATGGAAGACTTGTCTGCAAACACTCGCAAATTTCCCGTCAAACAGTAGTGAAACTGAAATGTGAAATGAAAAACAGAAACAGAGTGTTGTGCTTTTTCAAGTTTCACTACAGCTTGGAGAGTTAATTGCAGGAACCACTCACCAACTATTTGATTTTTGCCCTTCGAATGGAGTTGCCAAATGGTTGCCCACTAGTCTCTGTGAGACTGAGACTAGCGCAGAATGCTAGTTTTAGCAAAGGAAAAAAACAAACATATATATATATATATATATATATATATATATATATATATATATATACATATATATATTTTAATGATTACAGTGGAACCACCTTTGCCCTGCATAAACACATCCTCCAACCACACACACCCATATTTTGCTCCATTGCGGTTTATTTCACACCTCAAACGGCAGGTAGTAAGAAAATAAACTACTAACTCTTTTACGCTGCATCCACACATAAACGGCGTTTGGAATCACCGAAAACTGAGATTTTTTAAAGCTCCTCTTTTGGGTTTACGTGTGGACGAGGAATACAGATTTCGTCACGCAACGTCAAAGGTATGTGCCTTTTTTCACGTCAGCTGTGCGCCACGTTATTGTTTACATGAGATGAATTGCAGAATGGCAAGAATCTGCAGGTTTTACACGCAGTTACTGTTCCTCAGAGGTGTCACGGTGTGATTATTTTACATGTAGTTGTTTTTTTTCCTGTATAATAATATTCAGCATTGCTATCAATACATTTTTCAAAAAATGCCTTTCTGTGCAAAATGGGTTTAAAAACATAAACAGCTGTGGGATACTGTTTGTCCGTGATTTAGACAGGGGGAACAAATCGTGGCAGGATCAGTCTGATATTATTTGTATCCCGCTGTAACTTCACTGTATAAAGAGCTAACATCTCCAAAATGTCAGGAGTAGTTATTTATTACAACAAGTGTTTGTGAACTAAAAATCAAGAATGTGGGATCCTGTTTGTAAGTGATTTGAAGAGCCCAGCGCTGCTCTCGACGCAGGGAAAACCAATTCTGCAGGGAGACCTACCTCGGCACTTGTGCAGGTGAAGCCAAAGGGAAGATATGCTTCACCATATTTTCAAGTCTTTGGCTTAGAATGAAGTTGGTTTGGAAACATATTCAGCGATGCTTCATCTCCTGCTTTGCGTTTGTGTAGGCGCCCCGTGCTAGCAGTGTCAAAATATTTAAATGGCAGCAACAAAAGATCCTAAAATAACAACTAGTGGACTAAGACAAAAATCAAATATATCAAAAATATTAATAATGTTTATTTTGGACCCAAAGTAAATATTTCCAAAAAGAAACCCCATTGTGTATCCTTAGTGAACCTGTGTGACCACAGTGTTTCTTGTGTGTTGAAGCTCCTTTTACCAGCTGGCCAGGGAGTCAAAGAGGCTGACTTCAGCTGAGAGGAGGAGGTGGGCCGAGTGGGTGGAAGGAGGCAGTGGAAGGGGCAAGGGTGCTGTGTGAGGAGACTGAAGCAGGATTTATAGTCTGTCTGAGCTACACGTCAGATGATCTAATAGCATCACAACCCCCCACAGCATCCTGACATTGGAAAGGGGGTCTCTGTGCACCCCACAAGAGACCAGGTTGGGGAGTCAGCTGGTCTCACTGAGCCTGTGATTAATACACTAGGGCTGCTCTGTACCACCTCCACACCACACTGTCCTCACCTCCAATTAGCATGCTAATGAACCTGCACATGTGTGTGTGTGTGTGGGGCACCTGAGGGCTCTTTCTCACTGTGCAGTGTAAACAGAAACAGGCTGGCATTCAGAGGAATTGCTGCTGCTCTGCTAATTGAGACTGTGTGTGTGTGTGTGTGTGTGTGTGTGTGTGGACTCTGACCCTGGCTATACTCGCTGCTGTTATAGTAACCGGTTGAATAGGAACGTTTTGTCTGTCTAGACCTGTCCTGCTGACCTTTGTTCTCAGTGATTGCTTAGAGGTGGCCAGTCACAGCTTGCTCTCTATAGATAACATGATTTATATAGTGCCATAGACAAGAGACAGATGGACATATCCACATTGCTGTAAACACACAAAATGCATTCAACAAATAATCAATATATGTTTTTATTTTAAAAAAATGTTTAAAGCTTAACAATATTTTGTTTATTTTTCTGTTGTTGTGCCATTTTTACTTATTGTGTGCTGTACAAACTATAAAGTAAACTTGATGTAACTGATACCAGTTTGCTGGAAATTTTGGCCACTACATTGATTTTCCTAACCAATAATCCAACAATAATCATAGGGGGTCAATCACTGCAGAATTTATACAAAAGAAAATACACCAACGATAAATTGTAACAAGATTAAGCCAGAGACACAGTTATTGCTTTAGCTAATTGGAGGAAACCTTCCCATGCAGAGGAAACCCATACACGCAAACGCCAAGCAGAAAGTCCCTCGACAAGTTCAAAGCGTGAGCCTTCTCCCTGAGAAAAAACAGTGCTAACCCCTGTGCCGCTGTGCAGTCTGTTTTTGCTGCTCTTCCACTCAGTTTTTTTGAGCATGGTTATATCATAGTGGTGTATAGTATGCAGGATGTGGGAGTCATTAAATATCTGACTAAAAGCAAGCTTTATTAGCTGAAAACCAAGTTAACAGGTAAATA
The DNA here is from genome assembly GCF_056152115.1 of Neolamprologus brichardi. Taxonomy (NCBI): domain Eukaryota; kingdom Metazoa; phylum Chordata; class Actinopteri; order Cichliformes; family Cichlidae; genus Neolamprologus; species Neolamprologus brichardi. The sequence continues at coordinate 19,549,063 of NC_142105.1, read as the reverse complement.
AACCCAAAAGGCACAAGGCAGAGCTCACAGAGGGATTGCGCACAGAAAACAAAACAGACAACACAACCTAGGCAAAGAGGAGGACGGGACTATTTATACACTCGGGACTAAGTGGAGTTACTTCACCTGAACGGAATGAACGGCCAGAACAGGAATAATACAATGAAACAGGAATCCAGAACCTCACCTGCCATCTAAACCTTCATTAACATTAACTATGAATTCAAAACCTCATTAACAAGAGTCATGCATGTACTGAGTTTAGCTTTTTGGTAGAACACCAGTCTGGACTTTAAGCCATTCCCGAGTGCAATGTCAGTGCGTACAGCATTATTATGTTGATCATGTTGTTATAAGTCATTGGTCTGACATAATATCAGTTTTTATGATATTATATGATTTATATGGCTTTAAAATCGAATCAGTGAATTTGAGCTGGAAGCAGTGAAACTCAAACTATAGCATCAACATGCTTCAGAGTTGTTATAAGGGTTCTTCTCAAAAGCCATCTATTGTCTTTTCCAAACATGTCTGCTTTAATTCACACATTTAATTCATGTGTCCAGAGCACATTAAAAGTCCAGTTCTTTGCTCATATGGTCACTGGCAAAGCTTTGTTTGGTGCGTCTACTTTGCAGGTTGGATTTATACAACCAATTTCTAATTGTAGACTCATCCACATTGATGAACTTCTACTTAATGTAATATTGTAGTTTCCTATAAGATCCTAATTTGTAGAGTTCATTTTGTTAGACTTTGTTGGACTATTTGCATAAATTGTGATGTTGTTTCCATTCTGATAGTATTGCACATTATTGAATGGAGGAAAATATTTAGCATTGATAGAAATTAAATTTTAATGTTTTTAGAATGTTTAATGGATATTTGTGGTCCTTCCTTGGATCTAATTGTTATTGATGAAATAAATGTTAAAATTTTTTTTTTTTTGGTTCCAGATATCTGACCGACAGCAAACCTGTGATGTCCCTAATAGTTACCCCATTTCCTGATTGGTTGATTGCATTCTGCTTTGGTGGAGTAGATACTATTGTATATAAGTGACTGTGTGAACATTGTTTCATTGTACCTGATAAAGGTCACTTTTATGAAACCTATTAAAAAAATGGTAAGTGAGACATAATCTCTCTCTAGACACATTTTAAAAATTCTTTCCTCCTAAGCACCTGTCATTAATTCAGATGTGCCAACCCAGGATCACAGCAAAACGTGTAATAGACACGCAACAACTTGCTAGTCAGCAAAAAAACATAAGAAGTACATTCCAGGGTCTCTAAGCTAGGTGGCTAAGCTGTACATTACATACATGTAAATGTGTTAATAATGCCTGTTTAAACATTTTCACGTAATTATTAGTATTATCTCCGTCTACTGTTACTGCAACTTACTGCAACTTCTACATGTGTGCACATATTAAGTTATAGAGAAGCAAAGCAAGAAATGGATGCACTGGACCGGTGTGGCTGCTGCACACTTTGCCGCGATATGGGGTTGGGTGTGTAGAGCTCTCTAAGTTACTCATGCATGTGGCACAAGAATTATATGCACATACTCTAATTTATTTGAAACTTGTTTGCATGAAACTTTAGGTGTTTGAATGGTTATTAGCTGGACACTTTTAAGTAAGTAAGTAAAGTTTATTTATATAGTGCTTTACAATAAGGTAAGAAACCACAATACAGTCATAAATACATCATAAAAACTAGGGCTGCTCAATTAATCGAATTTTAATCACGATTACGATCTGGGCTTTCAATGATCATTAAAAATGACTGAGCCGATTATTAGCTCCTCCCTCGTGCTTTACTCTCGCGCTGCTCCGTGTGACAAATCGAGCGCACCTCTCTGCATTTCGAACACGTGTCACAACAATTAAGAGGACCGAGGGAAGCTCGGAAAGCTAAGCAGAAGTTATTTGGAGAGGAGAGTGACTGCTGTTGGTTGAAAAGAAAGGTAAAAAAACCCCCAAACCTTTCAGTAGTGTGGAAACATTATGGGTTCACGGAGTCAGACGTGGATCAAGTAGAGATTGTGTGTAAACTTTGCTACAGTGTCGTAGCTGCACCACAGAGCAACACTGCAAAGTTCACTAAACATAGATGTTTACATTTTTCATTTATTTTTTATATTGCAAACATTTGCACTGTTATCAGTATTTGCACACTATTTTATATAATTTTTTGACAATCTTTAAAGTCATTATTCAATACATTGTTATTGTTAAATAAATATCGTCAAATAATCGAGATCTCAATTTCAGTGAAAATAATCATGATTATCATTTTTGCCATAATCAAGCAGCCCTAATAAAAACTGCGTCTAATTAAAAGCTTTTTGAAATAAAAATGTCTTTAGCTGCTGAAGGTCATAGATCACAGCAGCATAGCTCCATATATTAAAGTCCAGTTCTTGTGTAATTTTGCAAAGTTCAGCCTTTTCTCCCTCCCTTCAACTGAGGCCATTTTTGATGAGGCTTCAGTGAAAAGTAGATGGACCCACTGAAGGGCCAGGTGGATCTCTCAGGTCCTGTGTCAGGTCTTTGCTAGATTTGTTTTCCGATTTCTCAGCAACATAAATGTTTTTTGTCCTTCACTTGCTCAGTTTTCACTTACTACACAACATACTGAGACACCGCATTATATCTCACACTTGATCACCTTGTGGTAGATTGCTTGAGATCCCTTTAAAAAATTACCATTAAATCTGTCTCCTTGGAAGCAAAATATATAGAGATGAGAAGTGACTCGAGACTTTTGTACAGTATTGTAATTGCACAAGACCCAAAATACATAAGTTGTATCTTAGTGACCATTAATGGTCTTTTTAAGCATGAATTTGAAAAAAGGCAGCTGTTACTCTACATGAAAAGCATGTGGAAGAAAAACTGTCAAAGTGTTACCAAACTGGTAAGACAAAATAAAAATGCTGAATTTTGGAATTTGGAGGCATCCAGCAGTATTTTTTAAAAGTGATTTATGGAATATGTAATTATGTGTGTAGGACAGAGACAACCATGATGAGACTTCCTAGTCCATTTGTTTGTGGTGCTGAACCAAAACCATAATTTTACAGTCCAACATCCCAAATGCCAACGGTAGCAACCGCACATTTCTTCAGCTCAAAAAATAGATACATCTTTATTTCCCCAGAATTCTTTGGATGTACTCAGAAAACAGCTTCTTCAACTAGAAAAGGTTTTAGGTCCTTCAGCGTATTTGTTAGACCTCGCAAACACCACTTTGTTAAGATTAGCCATAAAAAATAAAACAATAAAAAAAAATTAAATATCCATTTCAGAGATTATGTAAACTTGCATGTGCATGTAAGTGCACATACACACACTTATGCATGTACAGGCGCAGGCATAGACACAGCACTGCTACTGTAACCTTTGCAATAATCAGTTCTGTCTGATGGGCCTTTTTAATTAACCTTGTAGGAAATTAATCCCAGTGTTAAATGGACAAGAAAAAGATGTTTGATTACCACCACGAGCCAACTGGGACTTCTCACTCTGTCTAATTGCCCAGGAAGAGAGAATAAGAGAAAAAGTAGTGCAAACGAGAAGTAGAGAAACCGGGAGAGAGGGGAAAGAGGAGAGCAAGCAGAGAGTGAAGCGCCTCAAATCCTGCGGTGTCATTAGCATCTGTGTGAATGTCAGTTAGTCCCTGGAGCTCTGATAAAGCTTCACTGAGAAGAGCGTGTCGGGAAAAAAAATTAGGCATGAGGGGGGAAAAAGAAAGGAACATTTTGATAAACTAAGAGGGACAAAACATGCTACGTGATGTCCAGAAATTCCTGAGACTCCTCCAGAGAATCAGTAAGAACCTGTTTAACACTAAGCACTGAACAGGCGTCGCGTCCCTTCTTTACTTCTTATTTTAAGTAGTGAAGTGTGTTCACATTGGCTCCATAATAGAAAGGAGGGACCACTAACGAGTTTTCAATAATGGTACCAATGCTAAATAGCTTGCTAACACCTGCAGATATTTATGTTGACACGAAGAATATAAAAGGGCTGATATGTGCGGTCCACAAGCTGCAAAATGCAGTCATGGTCAAATGTTGTGCACGTAACTGGATCCATATCTGAGAAAACTCTAATCCATTAAAGTGTACGCACTACAAAAGTTTTTACATATTATATGTAGTGTACTACACAAACATGGACTAAGGGAAGCTAGCTAAAGCCATGTTAACTACTCAGTTGGCAATTTTTCACTCTGGAAACACCTTTTCTAAGAACTATTTACAGTTAACCACTCATCATGGGCATGAATGTAATTTTAGGCATTTGATGATTTCTTTAAACTGTGCTTGTAGTGCATGTACAGTAAATGTCTCTAAGGACTTAAAAAACAGAACTGGGTGCATAAGTTTCAATTTATTTTATTTATTTAAACATACATCTCCATTCTTAAGTCAAAAGACCCTCAGCAAGTTGCACCTCAGCCGGATGCTTTCGGTTACCATCAACAAGCTTCTATATCAGAAAGTGTTTGTGATATCAAAGTGATACAAATCAAAGGAATTTCCTGGAAAAATTACAGCTAGCTAGGCGACATTGCCAGGAATTCATTTGTGAAAATGGCTTAAGACAAGAGGAAAGAAAGCAACACTAAGAAGACTGCAGATTTACAGATATCCAAAAGCAAAACTCATTACTTGCTATCTTTGTTTCATCTAGTTTTATCAGAAATATCAGCGTAGTGTTGTTTAATCCGAGCTTCCTGCTTCCTGTTTTGTGGAGGCACAGCAAAGAAAGCACTGCTTCCCCCAAGTTAATGTTTATGTTTAGCAGCTTTGGTATTAATGACTAATTAAGCTGCTTTACACACTTGAGCTATGATGTGGCAATAATGTGAGAAACAAGTACTGCATTTATTGTTGAATGTTTGCAACATTAATTGGGGAATCAACAGCAGAAAAGGCGCCTAATTAAAAAGGCCTTTTGATAAATGAGGTTTCACAGCCTCAAAAACACTCTCACGGTTTTCTCCAGTACGCTCACGTCAATGCCATTTTCACCCCAGTCTTGCCTTTTCTCCCTAAAGTCTGCTCAGGCAGGTGCTTCCCTTCTTTACTCCCTAATGTCTAAAGATCTCTGCACTGACCTCAGCTCTACATGACTCATCCTGTAGCGTGCTGGCTCTGCGTATCGGCATATGTGTGTGTTGGCCATGTTCATCGGCCTGTGTTGACTTCCCGGATCCCTGCAGGTGTCTGTGTCAATAATCCAGAGGGCAGTGCGAAGAGAACCAGTGGAGGTTGTATTACCTGTGCGCTGACGCACAGTCTGTCTGACTGTTATGTCACTAAGTTTGGCTGTGTGGCCTATTATGGAAGGAAAAAGAGTAGCTATGAGTTTCCTCTGCACCTAATATCATTACATTTTAATAATTTTATTAGCATATTTGACATTTTTCTCAATTTCTCTAATTGGCCTTAAAGTTACCTTCCAACATCTGTAAAGCCTCAACACCTGCTTGCGTGTCTTTAGTTTTTAACACAAGAAAACAGAAAAAGTCAACAAATCTTTGAGCTCTTCAGCAGCTAAAAAGAGCTCAACTCTGCTTTGCATGTGATTCAATGACTCCATATAAAGAATGATCACAAACTCCAGGTCTGAAACATGAAACCTGCTTTTCTCATTACCAAAATAAAGTTCAGGGTCTCAATTGCTAGTTTATCTTTATGTAATACACCAGGATGTTAATGTTGTAATGTACGGTACCCATTCAGAAGTATGCTTTAGTGTGTGGCTCCCATATGACTGACGACACGTGAAGTTGGGCCCTTAAGGTCGGTCTCTCAGTTATGCACTCACTTATTTAAAATTCAGTTGTATTGAAACAGACCTTAACGAGTGAGCTATGCAGCTTTTCTCTGCATTTACCGTTTCTTCAAAAACATTTCCAAACCCACCACTCCTGTAAGGTCTCTTGCTGGTACTATAATAAAATACAAACCTTTTTATTCAAAGATTTTACATATTAAGATAGTAAAAGTTATATAGTCCTCACCAGGTGTTAAAACTGAGTGAATACAACCTTAGCTGAACAATGATACATGAGATATTACACTGTGTCATTGTTTATTTAACAAAAATGAAGCAAATATGCAGAAGCAGTGTGCGAAAGACTAAGAGCACCCCACGATTAGATAGCTACTAGAACCACCTTCAGCAGCAATAACATGAAGTAATTGTTTTCTGTATGACTTTACCAGTCTCTCACATCCTTATGAAGGAATTTTGGCCCCCACGTCTTTAGAACATTGAGGTTTATGGGGATTCGTTTAAACGCGATTTTCTTGAGGTCTTACACAAGCATTTTAGTCATGCTAAGGTCTGGACTTTGGATCATTGTGTTATTTTCTTTGTTCCAGCCATTCTGTCGAGGATTTGCTGCTGTGTTGGGATCATTGTCCTGTTAAATGACCTAATGTGGGTGAAGCTTTAGCTGTCGGACAGTTGGCTGCACATTTTCCTCTAAAGTACTTTACTGACGAGTTCACTGTTGGCAAGGTGTCCAGTGCAATGTAGGTCCTATTTTTTTTAGCTTCTCTACATGGTCTTTGCTGGGACAGCCACTCCTGTAAAGACTACTTGAATGATTTTTCCACTTGTGAATCTTTCTCATTGGAATGATGGACTTAAACTTGGACATTTCCATATGACCTTTCCCAGACTGGGCAACAACTTTTCTGAGATCATTGCTCATATCTTTTCTAATTTGAGATCATTCTTGTTGTTTTCTGACATGAGAACTCCCTGAAAACTGAAAGAAGGTATGTTTTTGTTGTTATCATGACTGTTAAATCATTGGTTCACTTGTCCGAATATATTGAAGCCCATTTCTGCCACTAAAAAAAGTATCTGTAACTTCTTAACTCAAAATTTTGAGAAAGGTAGCGCTAACAATCAGTAATCTACGTGAATTACGTCATTTTCTTGTTACCCAGAAGGATATGGCGCAGAGGAATGCGGACTCAAAACCGGATCGTGAAATACCAATGTATAGGAACAAATTGGTGCTTTTGAGAGTACGTTTGCTGATAGTAACGCCATGTGATTCAGCTAATAACACAAGGATTTCATCATTTGTGAAGCCAAGCTGAAAATACTCAGCAATTTGTGCATTCATGACTGGCTATAATACTGGTAGCTTAGCTGTAGCATTTGTAGCTGAGGGCTTCAGCTTCTGGGTAACAAGGAAATTACGTAATTCATGTAGATTTCTGATTGGCAGAGCTAACTGTAAATTTCGAGTTAATAAGTCAAAATTTCGTGAAAACAACTCGAAATTTTGAGTTATGGAAACTTCTTTTTTTGGTTAGGGGTGGAAACGGGCGTCCATACGAATGTCTTTATTGACAACAGCCAAAATCAGATATTATCCACCCTTAATACACAAGCTATGGATACATATGAAGATTGTTTCCTTTCAATAATTGTTACTGGGAAAAAAAAACGTGTTTTCCAACATGTTCATTTTTTTCATATTCTGTGGGCTCATGCATTGAAATAATGACATCTAACAAGGATCATGTAATCAAACAGTAAGTTCTCAGGTCTTTGTAACTTGTATACTGTGAGATCAGATTTGCTTGTTAGACGTGTTTCTATGTGAGCGTCAATGAATATTGTTCCTGTTAGTCCACTAACTTCATTGTCTTCAGCTCACCTTGCCCTCCCCTTGTTATGAGCTTGTTAGTGTTAAGTCATCAGCAGGGTCAAACTCTCTGAAAACACACATTACAACACAGCCAAAAGATCACATTACACAATTTGAATAAATACAAGGCAATTTGTCATTGTCATGTCAGAGTTGCCCCTTCCTCTGTCTGCACTGGCTGTCATCCTTCTGCCTACCCCCACCTCTCCTCCATGCCCTGCCTCCTCTGCCCCGGCACAGCAGCAGGAAGCAGTAATGGTGATTGTATTAACCCCTCGCAGAAAGCGCTGACCTTTGCTGAAGGTAGTAGTGAGGGGGGGTACACTTACACACTAAAGCATTAAGCAAAAGCATAAAGAAGAAAGAGAGATGTTATATTTTATATGCAAATTTGGGGTATTTGTTGTATTCCATGCATTAAAACATAAAAACGTATGATAGCAGGGATGGGAATTAGGCTCCAGCTCCAGTTGAGAACCAGTTCCCTTACCTGTGCTTTTGTCCTGCTTGCTGGGGAGTTTCAGCAGTTTTGACTATTTATTTATGCTCAGTTTTTATAAACACTTCTGCAATGGCAAGTACACGTTCACGGGACTTTTATGGTCTATCTTAAAACCCTTCATTTAGTCGTGTTGTGGTTTTTATTTCAGTTGTGTCAACTTGGATGTGTGATGTGATTTTGGCTATTTAGGTGACACAGTTTAAAGGTTTAGCTATTAACAGGTCACCATGACTGAGACTCCGGTAGCAGTTAATGACTACCTTTCTGCACTGTTGCTCCGGATTGTTGCTAAAATGGCAACAAAAGCAGAGTTCCTGTAACTGTGCGGTGTATGGGGCACAGGAAAAAGGCAAAAACGTAAATATCTGCCACCCGTTTCTGAATTTACCATAAAAATTGCTAGGTTTTATTAGACACATTACTAACAACTTTGAGTTGTCAGTAATTCTATAGCAATGTTGCCATTTTATTCCAGTCTGTTCCATTAAACCTAAAACTAGAGCTTTTCGACTTTGGTGTCGTTCTAAACGTATTTAACTCGACTTCATTAGAGTTAGCATAACTTGTCCTTCTGAAATTGAGATCCCTTAATTTATTTAATTGGTTAAACTTACAATGTTTTATAGTAGACATGGAACCACGCAGGCTTAATCGATTCTGTGGGTTTCTGTCACTGGTAGTAGTGTGCGATACTTCATATTTTGGTATCGATCTGATACCAAGTAAATACATACCAGTATCCCCGATATCGATACTTTCAATAAATAAGGTGGATGCGTCATTGAATTGCTAAATCTCAATTATTATTATTATTTGTAATTATTATTTTCATGACCTTAAGTGTTTTTTGTGATGTTTCCTTTTTATTATTAAATAGTTAAAACCCAGGACATAATTCGGACAAAGTTTATAATTAAATAGAAAATGCTTTATTATTGTGGCGGGGTGTGGTCTGCAATGCCGCATATCCAATCACGCCTCGCCGGCTTAAAACCTGTGCTCTGTTTGTGTTGTTGTTGGTGGTGTTGATGGCACGGGAGAGCTGCAGCCGTTGAATGTACTGTTACAGCAACCGTGTGATTATTGTAAGAATAAATGATGCTGCAAAGCATGAAAACGCCATCGGGTCTGCCGTGGTTGTTTACAGTTTAGTTCTTTTTTTCTTGAATAAAAAGCGCTCGCAAACCAGTAAACAAATTAAAACATGTAGTTTTGAGAAACTATAAAGCAAAACACAAGACAGGGGAGGGGGAGCAAAGCGTGCTCTGCACAGCATTGCAAACAGCAACCTGCGTAAAACTACAAGCTACAAATGAATTGTTCACTTGTGAGCTATTACCTCTACTGAACATATTTAACTAAACATTAACAGGCAATAGATGGTGTTTAAGCTCTGAAGTCAGCCACAATCAGCACAGTAAAAACCACAATGTGGTCATTTACTCATGTAAACACATATGAACAGTGATGCTGTTGTTTTAATTACAAGCTGCCAATCTGTGGCTGCAAATCTTTGGCCAGAACAAAGTCAAATTTGCAAAGCGATTCACACATCCAGCATGATTTTTGCAACAGCACATGTCTCAGTTCACGTGGCGTGCTTATGTTTAAAACAGCGCACTCACTCGAGTTTTAGGGGTCATACAGCGTACCTGTCTCCACTAAAACAGCAGACGGCCCATGTGGTTTAAATGGGCAGGAATCAATACCACTGGTTGCTGTCTGAAAGATTCAGTGCTCATATTTACATTCTCAAAGGGCCTATTTTCATTGCCAGGCTAACAAAGAGATCTATCATCACCCTTAACTCCCTGTTCTTGTCAGACATCACCGACATTAACCCTGACACATTCACACTCAGATCTATCGGCCTTCTACGGTCAGAAGACTGAGAAGACAACAAGAATGATCTGAGAGAAATCACATGTATACCTTTTCACCTACAACAAACGTCTTGACAGTTCAACCACAGAGGAAAGCGATGTGTGTAGACTGGAATTCAAAGGGTCACCTTAAAATATATCAGGGTTAGTGCACCAGCGAAGACCTCCTACACTCTTATATTTGGCTGCTCCCCTCCACCCCTTCCATTCCACTCTTAAACAAATCCTTTTCTTTCTGACAGCCGACTAACTCTTAAATAAATCCTGGCTGATGTGAGATCCTGGCTGTTCCCTTCTGACCCAGACAATAACCCTCCAAATACACACACAAACACAAAGAACCTCAGGGCAGAGCTGTGACCTATCCAGACTTTGACCTGTGTGGGTGAAGCAGTCAAAGTCCTCGTGGACCCAGATGTCCTCTTGGCTCTTAAAGCAGCACAGTCTCTCCTCTAATTCCCCCCCCCCCCCCCCCCCCCACCCCCACCCTCCTCTTCTCTTCTTCATTCGCACTCCTTTCCCTCCAGCCCCTCTGGAGACTCAGTGATAACCAGGGTAGACGTGAGGAGGAAGGGAGCGGAGGAAGGAGCGGTGGTAGGAGGGGAAGGAGGGTGGTGAGAGAGAGTTGCGATGTCCCGACTCAGGGATATTTAATCCTCTCGGTGAGGGGCAAGAGTTTCTCTCCCTGTTTGGTTTTGGGAGATCAAAGAGGCCGTTCAGATTCGGAGCAAGATCGTTCGCTCTTTCTCCCATTTAGCCGACAGACGCTGCACACACTTGCACATACACTCACATACTTGGGGTGAGCTGTGAGGACACTGTGGTGGTAATGAGGCAGTGATTGATGAGACTTTATGCTTCTTTGCTTCACAGTCTTAAACCACCAGTGTTTGAGCAGACTCCAAATGAAATCAAATCTGTCTGCAGAAACAAATCGGTTGGTTAAGACAGGAAAAAGAAAAACACAATTAGCTTCTATTAGCAGTATCATAAAATGTTTCTTTTGCTTGTTTTGTTTCTCACTTATAATCACAGAATTAATTTCTTGCTTTGGGAATCTTTGTCCTCCCACATGCTCCCACTGTGTTTCTTCATCTGGCATCGGCCCAGCAAAACAAACACACCTGGAGTCGGGTCAGTGTGGTGGTATTTGCACTCATCTGCAGTAGGAGAACACACCAAATGCAGCTGGCTGTGGGCCGTGGCCCTAATGCTAATCTGAGTGCATTTCAAAAAAACATCTTCCCACTGCTTTGGACATTCACCAGGACAAAGTTGATAATTCAGCTATTAGGAATCGGAACTGCTCTAAAAAAAAAAGAAGATTTCTGAACTCTCGGTCTCGATATCTTAGAGTGATCAATTTTTAACAAATCTTCCATTCCAGTGTAAGACGAGCATGCAAAATGGCATCACCAATTTAATTTCAGCGCTCATCAATTTCTTGTGCTGTCAAATTAAAGCAAAATAGCCACGGAAAATAAATTCATTGCATAAAGTTGATTATCTGCAAACTTGATAAAGCTCATAAGTACTTTTCCATTGTTTCTCTGGTTTAACGAATGCATGAAAAAGTATGATTAAGCTAGCGTCGCTTTAATTATTATGCTCACAAATGGTCCTTTCAGTCTTCTCTGCAAAGGTAGGTGGAATACTAAACAACAATCAAACGTAGAATCCTTTTAATAATATTTTTCATCAGGACAGATTTTCTTTCAGCTTTCATTTATTTGTTCTAATTAAGCAAAAACATTTTTAATCTTAGTGCTTTGTAATCAGAATTATTACCATAAGTATAAGGGACACTTTTGCTAGAAATTGGATAAAAAAAATTATTTTTGGTAATGAGTCCAGAGCTAAATCTTGTATAAAGATTTGATTTTGATGGGAGTGTAGATGCAGTGGGTACAGATACTGGGCACTGAACAACAAAAGCAGTGACTCTAAGAGTCCTGTACATTGGGCATTTGATTGGGATGATCAGGAGCAGTGTGGGTCACATAAGAGTCACAAAGATTTGTGTCGTTTTGTTCAGGCTAAGCAATAACTCATAATGTGCTCATACAGTCTGTAGGCTACACTCATTAATGTTAGATTTCCCAGAAAATACCATCAATGCTGCAGATTGTTTGTGGTTTTGTTTTTGTTTCAATGTATGTCAAAAACATTAACTTAATATTTTTATTTTATTAATACCAGTTGTAATTCTGTGGTGCTGTTCTGGTCTTTAAGTGATGACGTATGAAACCTGCTTCTTTCCAAACTACTCTGCGTTTATTAAGGCTGTTGTGTTTTTAACATGTTTTAATGCTTTGTATTTTGTTCTATTTAATCTGAACAAGCCCGTGAAAAAAGTCAGTGATCACTGTCAGCCTCTCTCAGTTTTATTACCACTGTTTATTTTAAAGCTTAGTTTTTAAAACCTTACGATGTCACTACAGCCCAGCACACACAGCAGTATATGAATGACTAACCTCGTATTGTGGATGGATTATCTCAGTTGTTCTCCTGACTGAAGTTTGGTCTGTTTACAGCATCCTGCCATGCGATTGCATTTGTCCCTAACCATTGGGAACACTCACGTTAACTTTTATCGAGTGGAGAAAAAAATTGCATTCATCCTCCTGCTTCACTGTGCTAATGTGTTTATATTATGCTAAGCATAGCTGTGTAGCTAGCCACCACATAGCACATCATTATATAACAGCTAGTCCAACTTTGTAACCCTACAAACGTCACTGCTGTTTAGTTTTCTGTCTTCATTTATGTCGGAAGTGATAGCAGAGCTGTACGTTTTAATTTTTTCAGAAATCTCTCAGTCAGAACATGCTATACCATCTTTAGATAAAAGCTAGCGAGCTAACTTCCTGCTAACTTCTGACTCCGTTAAATTACATAGATTTTGTTTTCATGGATGCCTGGATGTTAAACTTAATTGTTACACTTGGTAAAGCAGCAACGCTGATCATTTTATTGAAGATGAAAGAATTTAGACAGTTTTTAACTCTCAGTGATGCTGCAGTGTTCCTTTGACTTTGGGACCTGAAACAGATTTTGGACCCGGATACGGCTAATGACGTCAGACTTAAAGACCGGATTAGCCATACTTTGATTACTTTGGTTTGGATATATACACTCAGTTTAACCATGGACATGGTCAGCAGCAATACTATTCTGTGACATTAAGGGGGGCAAAATGTGCAAAGAAAACATCACTCGAATTACAATTACGTGACCATCACCAACCTGAACAATTGATGCGATGTAGGACAGATCCATGCTTTCATGACATTGGCACAGCAGAAATCAAGACAACGTTGTGGTGCATTCAGAGATGCTCTTCTGGATACCTTAGTTGTAAAGACTGGACATTTTCTCTGACCTTTGGCATCAACAAGGCTTTCTCACCTCCTGCTCACTGGATATTTTCACTTTTCCACCTATTCTCTGTAAACCCTGGAGACATGAAACCATGTCATATTCAGAGTAACTTAAATCACCTTTCTTCTTCATTCTGATGCTCAGATTGAACTTTAGCATCTTGATACAGTTTCAATAGTTGCCATGTGATTGGCCGATTAAGAAACAAGTGTATCCTCCAGATGTGAACAGTGAAGCCCTGAAGTGTCTTAAACCTGTATTTTTTTGCAATGAGCACCAGGGGGAGGCTCCTTTGGTTGCAGAGGCAGTAATATGCTATTTTTTACCTGATTTAATGCTAAACTGTTTCCTAATGAATATATGGTACTGTTACGGCTGTGGCCATAGGAACACTGTGTGGGCTGTTCTGTCTGTGTCTCTTTACTGTGTTTCAGACTCTTTGCAGGTCCCTCCCCCAATGAAGAGTAGTGAGCAGCTGATTGGACCGTGGAACACGTGACAGTGTTCAAAAAGCCGCTCTGACAGCTCCCGCCAGAGAGAGAGAGAGAGTGGAGCGAGCGAGTAGCTTGACAGCCGACGCGGTCCTGACCCTGGTTACCAACCTATACGTTTGTTGTACATTTGTGTGAGCGTGCTCTGTGAGAGCCGCTCCGGCTGTGTTAACTTAGTGCTTCGGCACCCTTAGGCTGAAGCGGAAGGGGTGAGCCGCCTTTTTCTTTGGGAACAGTTTTCTCCTGTTTTCCGGGTTAGGGAGCGAGGGCTAGTATTGTCATTTGTTTGTTCTGTTTTCTTTTGTAGGGTTTAGTTAGTTTTCTCTGGTGGGACTTAGTTGGTTTTGTTTATTATTTTGGCCTGGTCTCACCCTGGAGCTGTGCTTCATCACCTTCAATAAAATCACCTTTTTTTACTCACAACTGTTTCGGATGTTTGGCTTGGGAACCAGGGCGGGTATTTGTCTCTCTCTCTCCTCCAACATTATGTGCGTCTCTACACGCCTAGATTAGGGGCGTAACATAAATGGGGGCTCGTCCCTTTTTCGTTCGTGTGGTTGGTTCGTTTCCTTTTTGCGTTTGCGGTGGGGGGACGGCGTTGTGGAGGGTGTGGGACGGCGGAGAGTTTCGTTCATCTATGCGGTAGGTGCGAGTTTTGCGGCTCTGGAGTGTGCGGATGCGGTTGGTTGTCTGCAGAGTTGTGTTTTTCTTTTTTGCTTTGCTCGTGATGTCGTTTGACATGGATGAATTTGCGCAACAGCCCTCCATTGACAAGTTGGAGCGGTGCACAAAAGCAGATTTGTTAGTAGTGGCTAATTTGTTCAATGTGGATGTTCCGCTGCATTCTAAAAAAGTGATAGAGAAACTGGTGGACAGGGGAGTGTTTGGGGGGCAGAAATCCTCGCCGAGTGGGTCTGGGGGGTTTGGAGACGGCAGTGGGGGCGGAAGCTGCTGGGGCCGTCCCGAAACCTTCCAAGGGGCGGGTGGCGTCGGGGGCTGAAGCTCCTGTCGCCGTTCAGTCTCCTAAGTTTGACCCGACTGGCCAGGCTGCGGCGGGTCTGGTGACGGAGGATCTCAGGCTCAGATTTAGCCCTGCTGAGCTGGTGTTCGGTCACACAGTGCGTGGCCCGTTGCGACTGCTCAAGGAGAACTTCCTGTCCGACACAGAAGCTCCTAAGGAAAATGTGTTGGATTATGTGAGTTCATTTAGAGAGCGTTTGCATAAGGCATGTGCAATCGCACGCGATGCTCTCGTTGCAGCGCAAGGTAAGATGAAGAGGAAGTTTGATGAGAAAGCTGTGCAAAGGAAATTTGAGGTTGGTGATAAAGTTTTAACACTTCTACCGGTCCCTGGATCTTCTCTCCAGGCAAAGTTCAGTGGTCCGTATACAGTGCAGGCGAAATTGAGTGACACGGATTATGTCATCGACACCCCAGAGCGAAGGAAAAAGTGTCGTGTGTGTCATATTAATATGATGAAACCCTACTTTGCTGGTGGTGTGTCAACAGTTGCGACTGTGGGGGTGCCAGGTTCCGAAACCCGGTATGACCCAGTAGGTGATGATTTGGTTTTTGGTTGTGCTGTGGGCTGTGCACAATTTAGGAATTCTGAAATCCTACGTGATTTAAGGTCACATTTAACTGAGGTAGATGAGGATGTTCAAAACGACGTGTGTCGGTTGATTGAGAATCATCCTAATCTTTTCTCGGACACACCATCCTGTACCACCGTGCTGGAGCATGATATTGATGTGGGGAACCATCCTCCAATCAAACAGCATGCCTACCGGGTGAATCCCACTAAACGTGCTCTTTTCCAGACAGAAGTCTCTTATCTGTTGGAAAACTGTCTTGCTGTTCCTAGCTCTAGTGCGTGGAGTTCCCCGTGTCTCCTAGTGCCTAAAGCGGATAAGACCCCGCGGTTTTGTACGGATTTTCGGAAGGTGAACAGCGTGACCAAACCTGACTCCTATCCTCTTCCCAGGATGGAAGATTGTGTCGATAGGGTCGGTTCTGCGAAGTTTGTTACCAAGCTGGACTTGTTAAAGGGCTATTGGCAAGTTCCTCTAACATCACGTGCGGCCGAAATCTCTGCCTTTGTCACTCCTGACCACTTTCTTCAGTACACTGTCATGCCTTTCGGGTTGCGCAACGCTCCCGCCACATTCCAACGGCTCATGAATATCGTGCTGGGAGGCGTCTGCAAGTGTGAGGTGTATTTAGATGATATTGTCGTCTATTCAGACACCTGGCCAGAGCATATGGAGACACTCACTGATGTGTTCCATCGCCTGGAAAAGGCATCCCTCACCCTCAACCTCGCCAAGTGTGATTTCGGTAAAGCCATGGTGACGTACTTAGGAAAACAAGTGGGTCAGGGACAAGTGCACCCTATCTTGGCCAAGATCCAGGCCATACTGGACTTTCCTGCCCCTCGGACTAGGCGTGAGCTCCGTCGTTTTCTCGGCATGGTGGGCTACTACCGGGGTTTCTGTAAAAATTTCGCAGAAGTGGTCGCACCCCTCACTAGCCTCACTAGTGTGTTGACACCTTTTGTGTGGTCCTCTGCGTGTCAGAGTGCGTTCCTGGCTGTTATGACTCTCCTGTGCAGTGCGCCAGTGCTGGCTGCCCCTGATTTTGCACGCCCTTTTAAATTAGAGGTAGATGCTAGTGCAAACGGAGCAGGTGCCGTATTGCTGCAGGAAGACCATCATGGCGTGGATCACCCAATCGGCTATTTCTCAAAGAAATTTAATGTCCATCAGCGAGGGTACAGCACGATTGAGAAAGAGGCCCTCTCTCTGCTGTTCGCATTGCAGCATTTCGAGGTGTACGTCGGTTCCAGCCCCTCGCCTGTGATTGTTTATACCGACCACAATCCCCTGGTGTTCCTGATGCGAATGCAGAACTCGAACCAAAGGCTGATGAGATGGTCTCTCCTGGTGCAGGATTTCAATTTGGAAATCCGCCATAAGAAGGGCACCGAGAATGTGTTGGCGGATGCCCTATCCCGTGTCTTCCTCTAAACATAACTGTTCAAAACTTCTACAAAGGAGATGTCTTTGATTTTGGGAAGGGGGGTGTTACGGCTGTGGCCATAGGAACACTGTGTGGGCTGTTCTGTCTGTGTCTCTTTACTGTGTTTCAGACTCTTTGCAGGTCCCTCCCCCAATGAAGAGTAGTGAGCAGCTGATTGGACCGTGGAACACGTGACAGTGTTCAAAAAGCCGCTCTGACAGCTCCCGCCAGAGAGAGAGAGAGAGTGGAGCGAGCGAGTAGCTTGACAGCCGACGCGGTCCTGACCCTGGTTACCAACCTATACGTTTGTTGTACATTTGTGTGAGCGTGCTCTGTGAGAGCCGCTCCGGCTGTGTTAACTTAGTGCTTCGGCACCCTTAGGCTGAAGCGGAAGGGGTGAGCCGCCTTTTTCTTTGGGAACAGTTTTCTCCTGTTTTCCGGGTTAGGGAGCGAGGGCTAGTATTGTCATTTGTTTGTTCTGTTTTCTTTCGTAGGGTTTAGTTAGTTTTCTCTGGTGGGACTTAGTTGGTTTTGTTTATTATTTTGGCCTGGTCTCACCCTGGAGCTGTGCTTCATCACCTTCAATAAAATCACCTTTTTTTACTCACAACTGTTTCGGATGTTTGGCTTGGGAACCAGGGCGGGTATTTGTCTCTCTCTCTCCTCCAACCTTATGTGCGTCTCTACACGCCTAGATTAGGGGCGTAACAGGTACCAGTTGCTCGCTTCTTTTTAAAAAAAATATATAATCACAATGTTCATTTGAAATCATAATTAAACTCGGATTGAAATAGGTGATAAAGCTGGAGACGTTTTGGACGTGTTCTTTCTTAACCAGAGGTTATTCCTGGCTAATGTCTGGTTCAGTAAAACAAAGATGGCTGAAGATGTCAAAACAGGACTAATGGGTAACACCAAGATGGCTTTGTCCATTTCATATAGAGTCATGTATCATCTACCAAACTTCTGGCATTGTGACAAGCTGCTTGCACTCTTACTCTTGTCTGAGGAAACAGGAAATTTGGGAAACACAGTACGGTTAGGTCAGAAAATGTTTGGACGCCAACACAGATTCCTCAGTGTCGGCAAAGCGCAAGACACTAGATTTGAAATGACAACATAAGTTGCAGTTAAAAAGTAGACTTTAAGCTTCAGCGGAGGTGCGGAGTTGCTCATTTTGGACGTAAGGGTACACCTGTGGGTGATCTGTCATATCAAAAGCCGTCCCGGGATATTTCTAGAGATAAAATACGTCAAGCAGCTCTTACTGCATCCAACAGTAAAGTGCAGGCTCTGCTGTTCGCAGTGATGTAATGCCAAAAATGAGTTTCACTCCCCTTGCAGTACCCCTTGCCAATGGTTTATAATGTTACTTAAAAGATATTCTGTGAGTCATGAAGTGAGTACATTTCAGCGCTTTCTGTTTCATCACCCTGGAGGAGTTCGTTAACAGTGGGAGCCGTAAACCGCGTAGCTGGCGATAACAAAAGTGATGATTCCAATGTTTCCTTTCCATTTGTATTTTAATTTTATCCCGAAACACACACACACGCTCATACGGACTCAAATGTAAACCTGGCGGCTCCCCTGCCACTCGGCTTCTGAGGTTTGGAGGTCTCTGATAGGAAGCCTCTGAAATGGAAAAGAGATAAGAGTAAATAAACAAATAAATACAATAAAACCGAATTTGTGCTGGTTCAGTGCACACAGAGGGAAAGAGGGGGAGAGAGAAAAGGAGGGAGTGCACTCTGCGAGGCGAATCCCACAAAGGTGCATTTTCAGTAAAGCAAAGCAAGGTAAATAGCTAAGTGAATTCATGCGAGTTGCATTTATTCACTGAAATCTGATGGAGAGAGACACCATTTTGACTCAGACAATGAAGCTATCGGTTACTGCCTCTGATATGATCTCTGTCCATTTTGCACTACCCAATTGCTCCAGAAAAGGCATTTTTATTTCCATCACAATGAAGTTATTTGGTGCTGTCAGCTAATTCTCAATGGCATGACAAGCTTTCTTTGGGCACACATCGATACCTTCACAGAGGAAACCACGCTAAACCAAATGTTCTGCACAGCGAGCCCGCCTTTAATGCAGTGCCACGGGCTTTGATGTGCACCCACACCAGCATACCACTCCAACAGCCTTTCTTCTCAGATGTTGCTTAATTACGCTATCATAGTCTGTTAATTACCTTATCAGTGGTGCATAATCCCATGGTCAGTGTCTGAACCCCACGTATCAAAGCAAAGCAACGTCTCTTTCATGCGGCGGTTTCTTTTTTCGGAGGCCCTGATTAGTGAATTCAGTGGTTTGTGAGATTGCAGATGAGGTTATTTTTTACTAACAATTAGTGTCTTGAGGCCAAAATAAAAAAGATTTTTAAAAAGGTGTGTTTATTTTGTTTTGTTTATTTAGTAGTAGCGCTCTAACGGTAACTCTAATTGTTGCCCCAGAGAATCCGTCTTAGTCATATGATTAATGAAAACAGTGCAAGGCTGGATTTTGTAGATATAACATTAAAAGAATAAATCAGCTCATTGGAAAAATGTTTAAATATTTGCTTTCTCGTAGAGAGGGAGTTGATTGACTGAGGAGATGATTGGCCTAGATTAGTACAGCCGGTGCGCTCTACAGTTCGTTTGTTTGGTACTTTTTGGTATTAAAGTAGGCAAAAGATTTTATTTTCTATGCATCTAGTGTACTCATGCGGTAAAGGTAGGGTTAGTTCTCTATGGCCACAACTCACATCTATCCAATAATAATAATAATACAGGCTCAAAAAATCAAGCAGCACACAAGACAACAGGACTCTCTCAAAAAACAACATGTATGGTTTTTAGGACTTCATCCAGCCATTTAAAAGCTCTAAGCACAGCATTAGGACTGTATGAATTTATCCGTTTCTTACATTGCTGTGGAGGAAACATGGCATCAGTGCATTGAGGTTTGCAGGCATTCATTTATGAACAGCTCTCACAGCATTTCAGTCAGGTCAAGTTCTGGACTTGCAACATTTGTTGCTATTTTGGGGTCATTGTGTCACGGTCTGTGTTGGCAGACCGTGGGGATGTGGGGAAAGGAGGACCCAGTCGCGGTACTCTGCGATGCAAACAGTGCTCTTTATTTACAGTGTATGGTACAAAACAACAATAAATCCCCGTGCTTTCCCTGACTCCCGTGTCGTGTCTCTCCGTGAACAGTCCGTGTCTCAGTGCTCTCCGCTCCCGTGTCTCAGCACTCCTCGTGCTGGCTGCTGTCTGGCGCTCCACACTTCTCCTGGGGACACAATAGACGCAGCCGTCAGGACACATATAACCGCGGACATACACACACTAACTCAGCTCAACAGGATAACTAACGTGGAGTCTCATGGAATGATCCCGCGTCGGTGGGAGCTCCAAGACTCTCTTAAGTAGCTCCCCCGACGAGGCCTCATCAGCAGCAGGTGCGTGGCTTCGGGTGTGGCCAGTCCCCTAGCGGGGCCACACCCACCAGGCCTGAAGGCGCCTGTAAACAAGGGTTCAGATACACCTGCACTCATACACACACATTTATATCTACAAGGACGGAGAAGAGGGGGCAGCAAAACACCAAAAATACATATAATATAACCGGTCCATGACTGCCCAGGGATATTGGGTCGCTCAGACCCAGAACCCTGACACATTGTCTTCCTGCATAACCCAATTTCAGCCAAGTTTTGGCTTTTTGACAGAAGAGTTCATTGTGGAATCAGTGACTGCAAGCCGCCCACATCCTGCGGCTGTGGTACGCCCAAATCATGAATCTTCCACCACCGTGCTCGACAGTTGCTATGATACGCTGACATGGCGTGTTTGGTTGTTAAGATATTCATTGTGTGTACTCATGTTGTACAGTGTTTAACTGCATTATGGTTACTGTGGTTTAACAGAGACAGTATTTTAGTTGTCACCACAAGGAGGCACTGTTTCATTGTAAGAGCACGGATGCTGCGTCATCACGCCCCTAAGAAAAAAAAAAGTATACCACAATGAAAATGGCACCCATGAGGAAAGTTTTGCCACGTGTTGATGTGGAATAAAGTTCCCAAAATATTAAGGACATTTTTGCCTCCGTCGTCATTTTCCTTCGAGTTGATTGCTGTCGATGCTGCAATACTCAACATTGGTTTTCACTAAATGTGGCACTGTGCATTATGCCCTGACATCATCACTTTGGTCTCATCAGTAAAAAAAGGGACATTACTCCAGAACTGCTGTCCTTTGTTGAGATCCACAGAGCTCAGTATACTGTAAATGTATACTGAAAAACAATCTCCCCATAAAGCCCTTATAGTTTGGGCTGGATCAGGTGATTGTGCACCATCTCTTAATTACACTGTAATAGGCCAAGGCTGGCTGGAGGCTTTCCATGATGCATTGACTGTTTCTTCTTCCTGTTAAAAGGTAGTTTTTCCTTCCCACTATTGCGAAGTGCTTGCTCATAGGGGGTCTGATTGTTGGGGTCTTTGCCTGATAATAATATAAAGAAACCATTCTTCTGATGTTTTTATATTTAATATATAAATAAAATTGAATTTAATTAAACTGTAATTCTCTTGAATTGCTGGGATTCATGCCTACCAATACTTACTTCAAGTGCATTTAATGCGGTGCATATGTGCCGATCTCCACACATCTCCGTTTTGATGTGGAGATGATAATTAAGAAATAATTGAAGCGGCTAGAGAAGTGTGAAAGATGCATTCTTAAATGTCTGTGTAATTCTGCTCAGAATATGTTAACGTATGCACAGATGTTAATGCAGAATCTACGTTGG
Source organism: Neolamprologus brichardi (assembly GCF_056152115.1). Lineage (NCBI taxonomy): Eukaryota > Metazoa > Chordata > Actinopteri > Cichliformes > Cichlidae > Neolamprologus > Neolamprologus brichardi. Next base: position 19,527,291 of record NC_142105.1, on the reverse strand, counting down.
GCTCCTGTCTTCGCGCACCTCAGCGCTTCCACATATGTACTTACCCTCAGCTCTGCTTGCAGCCTTACTGGATCTGTCATCTTGGGGAAAATTTCCATTTTGCAGCTAACTCTGCAGCCTTTTGATGGGTGCGTCTTGCCGACTTTTATCTCTCAGCGCGTCTGAAAACTAATTAATTTTTTTTTTACTCTCACTCACTCTCTCTCGCTCCCTCCTTCAGGCAAATATTTGTTTCCTCTGAAGTGAGCGTGGGCAAACCTTCTTCACGGCTCCATATGCTGCCAGCTGCCAATCAAGCGAGCTAGAACCCTGAAACTAATCGCAACCCCCTCCTCCTCCTTTCTTCTGCATCTCCTCTCCCTCTCCTTCAGCAGAAATGAAGGAGCTTGGGAGAGTGATGTTTGTGTGTGAGTGTGTGTGTGTGTGTGTGTAGGGGGTGTTACAGGAAAATAAAGACATACAGTAGAGAAGAAAAATGATGGCTGAGACACGAGCCCAAAGCAGGATCTCCTCTGTTGTGTCTGTCCACAGAGCACTTCATGCTCGTCTCTATGCTAAGCTCTCTGTTTCCATTTTACATCCTGCTATTTATTTATTTACTGTTCACATAGATTGTACTGTCTCTGTGCTGGATTTGTACTTGTTTGCTTGACAGCTCCAAGAGCGAACAGCGTGTGTACACAGTGGCTGGTGTATGTGTGCGTCCTACCAGATAGCTACAGTGGTGCCAAAAAAACCATACAGACTAGGACAGAACAGCTTTGCATGCCCCCACCCCCACGCAACCTGCAGCAGGTGAATGAAGAAGGTAGCAGAAATGTATTTTGTCAGTCATACTGGTGTGTTTCCACGTGAGCTCGCTGTCTCTGTAAGATACTCAGTGGTTGAGACTGTTTCCCGTGGGGCTCTTTGTGCACCACTGTGGGTAATGGTGGAAGAGAGGGAGATGATGGACAAGTGTCCAGTGCTCTTCTGAGGAACTTTTAGGGCAACATTTTCAGCATTAGCATGAGGCTCGTAAGCCTCTTCTCTTTTTTTTCCAACCAGGGATTTATTTTAGACACATACGATCATTTTTTTGTGTGTGTATCTCTCATATGAAACATCCAAGACCAGCTTATTCAGGGAAGAGAAATCAAACACACCTGAGTATAAACCATGAGAGTGCATCTCTTGTCTGGGACTATTTTTAAGTTTTTTTATGCTACAGACACAGAGGAAAGGTGGGTGTACATGACCATGACTATGTGCAATCAACTTGTGATCTCCTTGCCTGAAATGGTTGCTTGAAAACGGGGACGAGGTCTGCAGCTGCCTGCAGTCAGCTGCCGTCTTCAAAGTAACTGGTGCGTTGAGATGGTGATAAAATAAGAGTCAGTCTGCTATCAGCTTGCAACTGAATGTGGTCATTTGGCAATCTGTCTGGGATAAAATCACAAATCATGAATCTGTCACTATCTACATGCTCGAAGGTATTTATTGGAGATAGGTCGCCTCCCACCAGATGACCTGTGCAGCTGCCTTGTGATCAGACATGGCTGTCCAGAGATTGAGGGTGACAGTGATAGCAATGCAATCACTCTCCAACTGATTTTTCAGTCCCAGGGAAGTTGCTGTGTGACTGCAGAGTGTCCTGACCTTTAGAATAGAATAGAATTCAACTTTATTGTCATTGCACATGTCACAAATACAAGGCAATGAAATGCAGTCTGCTTCCATCCAGAAAGTGCTTTAGCAATAATATAGATATATTACAGAATATAGATCTATTATAGGTATGTTACAATGTTTTATCATGCAAAACAAAATCTTATTTACTTGTGTTTATTTTTTTAATATGTGTATATTACTGATTTAGTGACTTTTATGTGTAGCGCATATTATGTGTAACTTGTGCAACACTTTGGTCAACTGAAGTTGTTTAAAACCTGCTGTAAAAAACACCTTGCTTTGACATGACTGAGGCTTCAGGGGCGGAAACTTCCCGGTCATGGTTTGGGTCAAAATATAACTTTTTTAGAATATTGAACACGTGTTAGAGAGATCAGTTTTTCAGGTTTCCCGGTTGCCTAGCGCCATTTCATATGCAGGTAATGACATAAGTGATAATACCACATGCAGGTCGTGACATGGCAACTCGATGGTATTTTTAAAACTTCACTTTATCTCGCTAAAGCCTGATTGGACAACCTGTCTGGTCTTTTGGTGGGAACAAAGAGAAGGAGCCCAATCATGGCTGTTTTCTCACTTCCACATGCGTGGCCAATCCCTGAGCTAAGTGGGAAGTTATAACAGTTATCCACCCTAGAAGGTTGGTGCTAGATTATCTGACAAGCACTTTGCTTTTCACTTTGTAACAGTAACACGACTTCAGTTTTTCCACTTTTTCCACAAAGCATCTGCAATCTTCCACTTCAGTTATTGAATGAGAAGCACCTATGAGCACAGCGCTCACATATACAGGACAGTAATGTAATGACAGTAACGTATTTTGTGATTATTCTGAACCAGCAACAAGTGCCAGACAAACAAACACAAACCTCGTATCGCTCTATTCAACTTCTCCACCAAACGTAGACAATCTGTTTTCCTTTGCCTTACATCCAGTTTTTCTTTTTTGACCACATTCAGCAGTGCATTTCACCTATTTGCTCTTTTTTTCTCTTTCCTGCAGCATATGTTGCAAACGTTTGAGAGAACATCTCGGGCGATACAGAAGAATCTCTCTGAAGACTGAAACCACGACATTAAGTCCTTCACTAAGAGTCAATTCTTGTATCAGGCCTTGCTGTGAAGTACAGTCTGTTGTATACATTACACACACACACACACTCTCTCTCTCTCTCTCACACACACACACACACACACACACACACACACACACACACAGGCTTCACTGTCTCCCTCCTGCTATCATCATCATGTGTGTGTAAATGATCCTGTCTTTGTGAGGTTAATTGAAGGCAGGAGCTCTGACTGTCTGAGACATAATCTGTCTGCGTGAAAAGTAAGTGTGCCTGTATTGTGTGTGTGTGTGTTTAAGGATTGGGTGTTTGAGGGGAGGGATGTCTTTAATATGGCCACACTACTTTTTTTTAAAAAAAAATACAAAAACAGAAAAAGAAACATGCAGCAACTCTTCTTTATCCCTCCACCTGCTCCCTCTCTACCTCGACTAAAACCCCCAATACAGATTAGCCGTGTGTGTGTGTGTGTGTGTGTGTGTGTGTGTGTGTGTGTGTGTGTGTGTGTGTGTGTGTGTGTGTGCGTGTGTGTGTGTGTGTGTGTGCTGGATGAGGGGTTAGTGGGTCTGTTCCTGGGGATTTGGGGTTTACAAAAGAAACAAAAAAAAAAAGAAAAAAAAGCCAAGAGTGATGCCATAAGGCTTTGCTTTTCTCTCATATCAGCTCTTATCAGGGCAGTCATTTTTGACAGGAGAAAAAGCCTTTATCTGGAAGAAGCTGTGTCCGTCTGGCCCTGCGTGTGAGCACAGACACACACACACACAAAGAGCCACGCTCAGGGCCTATCGGACTGGGGCTCACACACACACAGAGCAGGTAATCGGCTCGCTAGTAGAGTTAGGGGGTTAGAGAAAAGAAGGAAAAAGCTCTTGCCAGAGTGTATCCCCCTCTTTGACTGGATTAAAGCCCACCAGTATTCAGTCCAGGTGCTCTGGAGGACAGAGGGCCGAGGGGGTCCACGTAGGGTTAATTCTCCCTACGGTGCAAGATCACTTCCTGCTGTTCGCCACCTGACACATCGTATGCACGTGGCCCTCAGCACAAACTGGGAAGTACATCAACGCATAGACGTACATGGAATCATTTCTGCTGATCGATATGCTCCTCTGATGTTTCAGGGTTCATTTTCAGAGCGTTTAAGATCTTATTGCCGTGTCATGTCTTTATTCTTGTGATATACATTAACTATAACTATATAATAACACCATAATTGCCGACACTTGAAGTGCAAGATTATTTCTGTCTTAAATGAAGTGATACTGTGTTTCCATTGTAGTGGATGACAGGGGAGGAGACATAAGAGTTAATTAACTCTGATTAGGATGAGCCACAGTCACTGAACAAGCCAGGGTTCTAGCTCGATACTCCGCTCAGTAATTGCTTCCTTTCCTTTTTCTCTTCCTTCCTTTTACTTTCCCTTATATGTCTTCCTTGTGTCCATCCACGCATGGGAAGCTCGTCTTTCATAGAGGAGAGCTGGAGAGCCCTCTGCTGGCTCATCATGCACGTCTGTAAAGTGAAGATAAGCCAACTATTCATCTGGGCTGCAAAGCATTGGTTTGTTCAATAAAAATAAATAAAGATGTACAAAGTACTTTTTTCCATACAGAGTTCAGTTTTTCATTCAGCTTCATGTAAAAGTCTTTAGTTGATTGTTTTTCATGTCTTTTAATCTCACACTGAGATCAGGCTCTGCGAGGGCCGTGCCATCTGTTGCAGGAGCTCTTGCTCTTCCTCATGCTGCAGATAGCTGTTTATGACTCTGGTCTTATATTTGTGTTTGTTGTCATGCTGCAGCAGGAATTTGGAACCAATAATAGGACTCCCGGATGAGATTGCAAGACAGATAAAAATGCAAACATATGTGTATGGTCATTTGATCTGCACGAATCAAATTTAGTTTTACAAGAGACGTTTTAAGACACTGACATCAGCTTTTTTAAATCCTCAATAGACAAAGAGTCAAATGACTCTAACAGTCAAGAGTCATGGGGTTTTAGTAACCCTGATTCTGAATTCATACAGCTTTTGTGGTCCCAGCAGCAGCAAGCCAAGTTTCAGTGGAATTTCCTGCCATTTGATTAAAGCTACAACAATAGGATCAGTACTTTGTTTCTATCCCTAAAGGTCAGTAGGTCGCACACTTAATCATGTTACATATATTATGTTTTTGTGAAAAAAAAAAAATGTACCAAAGTACATTTAACCAAAACATTAACTTTAAAAGAAAGCTGATTAGCATGTCAATAGCAATAACATGGCTGATATCCTGAATTCAAATTGGATAAGCAGTAACCCTACTGATATACATCGATCTTTGTATTTCAATGTCATCTTTGTAAAATGACATTGGAAGATTGCTAGCATTAGCTAGCTAACACTGATATTTATGAAGGATGTATTAATAAAGAAAAGACACCCATTAATTACACATATTAATTAAGTAGTCAAAGAATCAGCTTAATCGAAGGTCAGTTGTTTAATATTTATGAGAATACGTCATTATGTGCTTATTTTTACAGAAAAAATGTCTACGACCTGCAGTGCCTACTTTGTAATACAGTCAACTCATGCTAAGCTGCACTTATACTTTGACATATTCAACAGATATTATGCGCAGAATAACTCAGCGAGTTGATACAGTATTAAAGTCTTCCTACACAATCATTAGAAGTTTTAGTTTTCTTCTGCTCATGACTTACAGGACGTAAACTGAAAGAACTGAGGCTAGCCTAGCTTCAGGGCTAACAGCGTATGCGCTAACATTATTTGTGATGGGTTCAGTTTCAAAATGAGGACCAGACAACTCTCATAACCATGTATATTTAAACCTTATTAGTCAGTTTTTTTAAGTAGGTACCCTTTCTCTTAATTTAACTCACCAAGCTTGAACAGAAAGAGTTAGAGCTACCACAAGGAATGATGATTAGCTCTTTTATAAAACAGGTATGGAGAGGGGAAGATAGCAGGTGGGGTCTCAGCAGAGGTCTTGGCAGGAGAGGATATTTATGCTCATGGCTCCTCGTGTTGTTAACAGAAAATGCAAATCAAAGTTACTATTACAGTGAGTATGTGTTTAAAGAATCAGGAGATGTACTTCTCTTTTAGTTACACATCCTCATCATAGGAACTGCTGTCGTACTGTTCAAACCCCGAGAGTCTGAAAGAGTTTGGTTCTCAATATAGACCACAGGCCTGAGTCATGGCCTTTAGGTCACACACAACAAAGTAAAGAAGTTCAGTCAGGAATCTCTTCTTATTCTTGTTATTCATGTAATTGTCACATAAAAGCGGTTCATAAAAACGTTTTTAGTACCCGACGAGCAGCTAAAATGGGAGGTTTGCAGATTAGAAAGACTTTTAAAAAACATTTTCAGGCCTGAGTAAACTACAAGGGTCTTCTAATGGGCAGTCAAAAAAAGACAATACGATGGCTGCAATGTTTATTTCTTCTTCTTTTTTTTCTCTCAAATTTCAGTGAACCAGAAGAATATTTTGGCCTGTTCAAAGAGTTCTAAGGACAGGGCCCAAATACTTAAAGGGATTATGCTAGGACAAGCCGCACTACCCACTCTCTGTTCCTACCTTCCTCCCCAGTGCCATTCGGTCCCTTTGCCTGAAAGACTTCCAGTGTTGCCTCATGTCTTTCAGGACCCTCACGTCCTCGAGCCTGACAGCCATCGCCTAATCAAAGACCTTCTTTTCAGAGGGAATGCTAAGTGCTCCTTAAATGGAATGAAAACAGGACACTTATTACTTGCTATTAAATTCTTTTCAGCGATAGTACACTTAACAGAAAACAAAGCTAATGTAAAACATGCCATTAAAGCTCAACTGTCACTGGAGACATCCGCTGGTCCAAGTCTGTCTGAGTGGCCAGCAATGGTAGCAACAACCACATCATCGGCCTCGCATGTAGCGCCACTAGCAAATCACTGACTGCATGCCACAGGCTTTGACTTCTTCTGTTTGTTTTTCATCTGTCAGACTGTCATCACGCTTCCTCAGATCAGAAGTGGTGCTTTTTTTCCCCCTGTGGTTGAAATCCTGTCAGAAACCAGCTGTGCTCAGCTGTTCAGACTTCCTGCTCAAAGGACCCAGTGTTCATTTGTTATGTCACAAAGTCGAGTCAGTTTTATTGATATATGTTGTTGTATTTTCTGCACAGAAATAATTCCACACGCAGAATTTCATTGCAAAGATGTTACAGTCGGTCTTGCATAAAGCAGCTCTAGTACTCTGAACACACGTGTGTCGAGTCCTTTGAAGCAGACATACACCCCACCACTATCACTGCCGTTCTTGCTCCTCAGATGAAAGCTGATATGTGATCGAGAGTCCGGCCGCTTGTTTCCATTCAGAGCAGTGAAAAGGAGCAGGAAAGGAAACACGAGCTAATATTGTAGCACTTGTGATACAATCACACGTCAGCGTTTCTCCTTTTGAATAACACAGGAAAAGAAGGGATTCCTATAGGGCACTGCTCATTTTGGGAATTATTTTTGGATTTAGCTGCACTCTGGGTTTGAAATCTAAATCTAAAGTTTCTGTAAAAGGTGGAAAAAGAACAAAAAAACAGAAAGAAACAATAAAGCATGGGGGATTGAATGAGGAGTAAAATGTGATTGGGGTGAAGGAGGCAGGTGGCTGGCCTGCTGTACACCAACCAAACCCACAAACAGCTGTTCATTTCTCAAAGCACCCTTGTGCCCCCCTCCATGCATCAATTCTCTCTCTCTTTCTGTCTCTCCCCCCCAATATCTTCCTCTTTCCCGCTCCACCCCCACCCTCTCCCCAAGCCTCCAGTCCACCCAGCCATTCCTGCCTCCCACCTCACTCTGCTGCAGCTAAACACACTTTGATCACGCGCCAGAATCAGGACACAGCTGGCTCACCCGTGCACTTCTCACCGTCTGCTTATCATTTGTGGCGATAGTAAAACATGGCAGCGATAACATGTCTAAGTAAATAGTGACATTTGAGGAGAAATTAAGCAAAGTGGGAGACAGACAGAAAACTTCCAGGAGACCCAAAGCAGCGGCAGTCTTTCCTGTATTTACATCCCAAAAACACGCTAATCCAGTCAAGTGCAGGACATAAAAAAGTCAGGCCTCTCCACCACCCCCCGCTCCCCTCCTCTCCACCCTGTCATCCAGGCGGGCAGGTCACTTGCTGGCATGAATTGCACGGCCTACCAGCAAGAAGACCAAACCAGAGATGAGCTCCAGGGGCACTCCGGCAGCCGCCACCATGAACGACAGGCCGTAGAGGACTGAAACCTCAGCGTTCGGACATGTTTCCCCTCTCTCCTGAAGGATGTAGCTCTTCACATCCACCACCTCCATCCACAGGACGTAAAGCAGAAGCGTGAACAGGAACAGGCAGGCTGCGGAGAGATACAGACAGTATTAGAGAGACAGACACAGAGGCCGTCAGTGCTGTGAGTGGCTGCAGAGGAACGCAGCTCCTCTTCATCTCTACTGTTACCACGGCGGCAGTGTTTACTGCTGTCGTTATAGTGACAACACTGCAGTGTGACATCTGCTGCTCCGCGTGCCGGGTGTGTGTTTATCATGTGACAGGTATGAACAGCTGACAGCAGCAAAGGCTGCAGAATGAATGTGCGTCTGTGCATTCGTCTCTTGTTTCACGCTACAGTTAGGACTTACACACACACATAGATGCACAGGCAGCAGTCTATATTTTACCAGCAGCTAAGAGGAAGGCCCCGCCCAACTTGTAGAGTTTGTAGCTGATGAAAGGAACACCACAGACCAAGAGGAAGCCTCCAGCCAGAGCTAAGACGAGTCCGAGGATTATCAGCACGGTCCAGAAGCCCCGAAACACTGCAAGAAACACAAGCACAGCAGTGGAATCCCATAAGTGTTCTGCAAAGAAAGGGTGTTTTTGCACAGGTTTTCAGTTTAATCCCAGCCCCTTGGATTCATTTGCTGACCGGTCCACGAGCAAGATGCTGAAGCCCAGGTTGCTCCTGTCGGCTGGCGAATCTTGCATTCCTACCCAGGAATTTTGTGTATGTGTGTGAATGGAAGAATAGGAAACACATTGCAAAGTGCTTTGTAGAGCTGCCAAGGTTAAAAGGATGTCATATAAGAACGGATCATTTACATGTAAGAAGCTAAAGTCAGCATCCAGTTACTTTAGTCTGGCTGAAGGAAAGCAACTACTCTGTCTTTGAGAAAAAGAAAGCAACAAAACTGCTCTTCCACAGTCATTACATGTTCATTTTGTTTGGTTTCAGTCACAGGAAGGCAACGCTGGTTCTGATCTTTTGCAAGAAGATTGGAAACAACCAGCCATCTGTAGATGTGGTTAAATGCTGTCCTATTTAACACACAAATAGAACAGTGTTTCCCATCTTCCCATAAAACGCTTAGCAAGAAAGCACAAAAAAGTATTTCCCAAAATAGACTGTTCCTTCAGGCTGGTCCTTTAATAACTTCGATATGGTCCTGATACGTTTAGGCTGTAATATGAGCACTTTTTGACTGAATAATAAATACCAGATTAAGTATTTCTCTGCTAAATCTTTACTGCTGTAGCAAAGATGGGATTTACTATATGTGGGGACCTAGAGATGAGGCCAAAATTATTAAGCGTTGCTTCTTTTAACAGATCGAAGGAATTTGTTATACAAGTGTCAAGAACAGGAGTGAGGAGTATCCTCAATAAATTCCAAGAAACCCACAGAACACGCCTGGCAGTGGTAGGAAGTGAAAGATTTCAAAGATTCTGGAAAGAAAACTTGTGAGAGATGTTTCTAGAGAGCCCAGAATAACTGCGAAGACACCCATGAATGATTTAGCCAAGTTGGGAATTGTAGTCTCAAATGAGACAATCACTAGAGCCCTGCACAGGAATGATGCGAGATTGGAGACCAGGAAAAACTTCACTTCTGCAGAAGACACGCCTTCAAGCCAGACTGCGGTGTGCTAAGGACACCCTAGAGACAGATAATGCACACTAGAAGAGCGAGAAGAGGAGATAAAACTAGAGCTCTTTGTCCACAGACACTTTGCTGATGTTTGGAGAAAGTAGTGAGAGTTCTACATCTCAAAGGACAGCGTCCCCACAGTGAAACACGGTGGTGGGAGGATCATGATGGGTGGATGCTTCAGTGGGTCTGGAACTGGGAATCTCATCAAGGTGGAAGGAATTATGAAGTTTATGTGAAGATTTTAAAAGCAGTCAAAAACAAACGAGTCTGGGTCGTCTCTTTATCTTTAAACACAACAACAACCCAAAATATGTCACTCCTGGGGAAGAACTACCTCCAGAACACCAAAGTAAATGTTACTGACTGGCCAGTTCAAAAAATGCAAAGCCCTGACTTGAAAATCACTGTGGGATGAACTAAAAACCAGGGTCCCTGCTGGAAGACCATCAAATCTGGAAAGCATGTGAGACGTGTTGAAAACTACAACAAACGACTGCAAGCTGTTAACCAGCAAAAAGAGTAAACGACTGACTCTTAGCATCGAGGAGGTAATTATTTTGACCCTGGTAGTTTTTGTGAAATAATTTTGTTTCTATGTGCAAAGCAAAAATAATGTAAGCATCCAAAATAAAACAAGGATGTTCGGACAAGCTGTGCTAAAAACAAGTTATCGCTCTGTTAAACAGCATTTGGGAAATACCCATATTGTTATTTAAGAGTAACAAATATTTCTCAATCATGTATCAAAGATTTGTATCAAAGATAATTTTACCTGAAGTTTAGGAGTGAGACTACACCTTAAGCACTCCTCTTCTAAATACCTGTACCTGCTCCAAACACCTGTCTGTTCTCGCTTTTCCCACCCTCCCCGTCTTTCTTTCCGTTTCCCAGATAGGCACTTGGTGTATCCGGCATCCTCATATCAGTCTTCTCCAAACCCCTGCCTCTCACCCAGCTGGCGTCAAATAATCTATCCACGATTATTTGTGCATATTTTGTTGTTCATAAAATGTCTTGCATAGATTTGAACTCACTACTGAACAACAGGAAATAGAAAGACGTGTGCCCATGCAGCATATATTTGAGACTGTGAATTACCTGCTGTGGGGTCATAATTTGGGTGAGGGACTTGTCCAACTGCAACCGGTAGCGGGAAGAGGTAACCATGGATGCAAACCTTAGACTCTGGCTGGTTTGCTATATTTAAAAAAATGAGAAAGGTTTACAAAAATAATCACTCAAAATAATGGGCAAAGGTCTATAACCACAATAAACAGCAGACATATTAAGGCTTACACATCAGTACTGACTTTATTGTTGCCTTTTATTTCCCATCATTGACTAGATTTTCTAAAAGCAGTGCCTGAAAGAGTGGCAGAAGCACACTCAGCTATCAGGCCACTTGAATAACAATATGCTCAATGGTTATTCTGGATTTCTTTTTCAATTCAGTGATGAAACATGAAGTGCAGCAGAAAATAAAAAAGACACAAATGCAAAATGCAGTCGGGGGAAAACAAAAAGCCCCAAAACACCCCATAAACAACATATTTTAGTAATCCTTTACATTTACTGTCACATATGGGCATTTTTCTTTTCTGCACTTGTTAGCATGTCAAGGAGACCGCAGTGTTGAGCAAGGGACATGCAACCACATTGGACAACTCCCAACAAAACCTTTGTTCAGCTTAACTAGAGGAAAGTTTCGCCTACGTACTGAAGAGAGTGGCCAGGACTGCGTGCGTCGTGGGCTCCACCTGAAACGCACAGCGCCAGAAAAAGCCCTCGTGGTGCAGCGTGAGGGAAGGAGGGGAGGTACTCGCTTCTTCCACCAACAGCGTCTGAGAAAAAGAAATGGAAGACAGACTGACATCACAGAGATAGATGCTCGAATACCTAAAGATGGATGAATCCCATTTTCTGTCAGCTCTGTCAACACGTCTGCGCTCGCGGCTCTGTGTGATTCCCTACTTCACTGCAGCCACGGCATCAAACGTGGTTCTGATTATGGCCTGCTGGTCTGTGAGGTTTTCGAGGGGGAACTTATATTCTCTGCTTGCTTGTCAGAAATATGATTGATGGCGCCGAATAACACAACAACTTTAATCATCCTGTTTTATTGAAAATGAAAGACTTTGTTTCTGTGATGTTACGGAGGAATTCACTGGGGGATTAGCTTTTATAAATATATCCCTTAGGTTGCACTTTGTAAACTTTCTCACAAGTGCTTCGTGGGAGAATAAACTGGAAAATTAAAGGGCCACTCCACTGATTTTACACATGAAGCTCAGCCGGCTCGTCAGTGAGAGTCCTACTCGCTGTGTAAAATCAGTCGTATGAAGGTGCCACAGTTTTGTCAAACCTTACCCTGAACCGCTTTTATTTTACAGCTGGCAGTCGAAGTGATGGACCAAAAATATTAAATCTATGAAATACACTCAAATTTTCAGCAGCATGCTGATAGCAGCAAAAGGTTATCAAGGATGTCAGTGTGTGATGACTGGGTGGTCTACAGCTGTGGTCCAGACTGAAAGATCTCAATATCTGGGTGGATTACTCTGACATACTCTACATAATCCCTGTTTTTGTCTCCTATTCATGAAATAACACCTGAACATGCTGATATTATTTGCTTAATATCAGCATGTTCATATTTTAACCAGAGCCATGCTCATCTTCACAAAGATGCTACTGTAGTGTGCATGATGGGATGCTGTGTCATAAACTCTGGATGTGAAGTCAGGAAGAATGTAGGTGTGTAATGAGCAGGGAGGGTTTGATGAAAGGTGCATTTGGAGGTATTGTGGTAAGATCATAAAGGCCACTAAATACAAACTACAAGTCCACATGTCTCTTCTAACTCCTCTCCTGCACACTTTACAGAAGTGCAGTCACCTACAACAGGAAGGCCAAACATAAGGTCCGGGGGCCAGAATCAACCCAGCAACAGCTCCAATCTGGCCCACTGATTTTGAACCTTTAACTGTATTTTCATACATTTTACAGCTTTTCTGATGAAGACCTCCAACAACTCGTAAAGTACCAGTGAGGACAGTGCAGGGAATTAGCAAGCTGAACTTTTTCTGTACTTTTGCGAATTTATCATGTGGAAAGACTGAGGCGTGCTTTAAACTGCACTTCTTGTTCTTATATTGAGACATCTCATGGAATAAATGTTTGGTTCAAAGTCTTTACACTGACAGAAAGGGGAGTTTTACTGGTCCAGTCTACTTAAGATCAAACTGGGCTGTACTAACCACTATGTAAAATGAGTTTAGACATCCCTGGCCTCCCACACGTTTGGGCAGAGTGTAATCGGTTAAAAAGAAAAAACAAAATGCAGTGGTTTCCAAATCGGGAAGACTTCTGATAATGATTGTCAGTCAGCAGCTTTTACTGGATTCACAAATGCAAGACCTTTGCTATGCCATTAAAGAGACAAAAACATATTTTTTAAAAAGACTTCAGTTGAACTTATTTAAGAGGCAAAGTGGAAAACTGTAGCCTGACTGCTTTCTCTTGCAGGCCAAAGAGGTTAAGAGTCCTCTGCCCTGTCAGCACACAGTTAAAAGTCAGTATCTGTGTTGGTATGGAAGTAGATTAGTGAGCTTTGCTTGGGTAACTAGTAATGCTGACCAGTGGATTCAGGTTCTGGAGCAACATATGCTGCATTGCAGTGTCTTGTTTCAGGGAAGGTCTTGCTTATTTCAACAAGACATCAGCAAACAACGTTCTGCATGTATTCCAGTATGGGTGGAGCTGTTGCCCAGTCAAAACATTTGGAGCAAGAGAGGTTCAAACTGCTGGGCAGCTGGAATCCTTACAAGAAAGAATAACGCTACTGCCACGTTTCAAGAATTCGATATTGCAGCAAAGCATCTGACCCAGATTTTATGAAACATGCCAGTAGCATCAAATTCTAAACTTATATTTTTTTTCTTTTAAAAACAAAATCCCTCTGCTTCAACATTTGCTGTTTTCCTTGTTCTAGTTTTAATTAAAACTCATATGTTCTGTGGTTATAAATGTGTTTTGCACAGCCTCCCAGCTTCTGTGGAAACAAGGTTGTAAATTGCTTCAGGACATCTTTAAATATCTTATAGTGGCATACTGTAGCTCGCACAGCAGCGAGTCCACAGCACCTGATCGGGTACCCCATTTATTCTTTTTGTGGTTTTCACGTGTGACCAGTTAAAAATAATATTTTCGGTTACTGTTATTGAATCGATGTGTTTTGATGGAAGTGATCAGTGATTGCTTATGTTAGGAATCGCACTTCTATCTGTCCTACCTCAGTCCTGTTGGCATCTTTGTCTCCCATCGGTGTCGTTTGTGTTTGCCATCTATATGGTCTGCAGTTGTCGCTTGCGACCAGCCAGTAGTCGGTACCAAATGCCAGGAAGAAACACAGAGTCCCTATTACCCCAAAAATCCCCCCAGACAGGGCTGCAGCTCCCACCCTCATAACTCCGGCCTTTACCCCGCTTTAAAGTATGATTCCTCTTAGCTTTTAGTCTTCAGGTCAGTGACTCCTTACTTGTGTCCACTCTGAAGGCTGTCTGCCCAGTCCCAATCCTAAAGAACATGGCCAGCCTCTCTCAGCCACTCCCTGGCATGCTGGGAGCTGTGAGGAAAAAATGCTACAGTAACCGAGTAGGTCAAACGGAGGGAGGTGGGGGGACAGGAGTTATTTTAGGACGCAGTAAGCCTGTCCTCGTCAGATTACCAGTGTATGTATTTTGCTGTGCATTTGTAAAGGAAACAAGGAGAGGAAAGATTGGCGTGAGGACGTTGTGGGCAGCAGGTATCAGCATTTATGACTGCGAGGTATTTGTAATGTTGGTGTTACTCTGGGAATGGCGCTTTGAAAATGAATTAGGCTGGAGATGCAAGAGTTGTTCAAGAGGTGAAACATGGAGCTGAGAAAAGCTTTATTGTAGCCGGCAAACGCTCTGAATAAATAAATAAAACCATTAAATTCATTTTATGAGGAATTTACTTGGGATGCATCCATGAAATTGCTGAAGACTTCTACTAGTTCTGCTTTGCACCTCACAACTCTGTGCTTAAAGGAATACGAGGTACTTATCATTTCAAATGATGGAACACGCTGAGTTCTTTGCTTTCATATGTTTTTCTCCCTCCCTCCCCGTGTCTCACAGTCTGCATTCATTGCTGCTTCTCATTCTCCAAAACAAAGCTGAGGTGTTTCCTGGCGGCTCTCTCCACGGTTTCCTGATGTTTTGGAGAGACTAGGTCTTCTCTAGCAGCTTTTGGATCCGTTGATCTAGTCTGAGCCGGGCCAGCTGAGTCTGAGGAGTCCAGGAGAGTGGATCGTGGGCTTATGGAGCACACTGCCATGAGGGAAGACGGTGAAGTGAGCTCAAGAGTCACAAAGTCAAAAAAGCTTCTGGTCAAAGATCAGGAGGGAGAGAAATACTAATAACCTGGGGTTTTTTTTTTCTTTCTTTCTTTAAGTTAGAGCAGAAAGTTTGAGAGACAGCAAACACACAGTTAAAAAAACTGCACGAATTAAAACATAATTTTGCAGAAGTAAACAGGAAGACTGAGTTTTAATCTTACATACTAACTAGCAAGAAAAGCAAAAAGCCTTTAAAACTCAGACTGAGAACCTGAGAAAAAAGTAAAGCTTTCCATTTGTTCAACATGAGTTTGATAAACAGACATTTGAAAAAGAAAGTGGTTGTCGGACTCTATGCGATCACATAAAAAAACAACCCTTATTGGTTCCATATGAGGGGAAAGTAGCAGCCTGGTGTTTTTAATCAAAATTAACTTGATTAATTGATCATCAGCTAATTCACCTCAAGGTCTGACCGTGCAGTGTTAGGAGAAACTGCAAGAGCTGCATGTCCGACTCCACAGGCCTCAGTTAGCATGTTAAATGTTAAACTTCATGACAGAATGTTTGGTGAGATAAGTTATGGCTTGTTTTAGAAGGAGTGCCAGGAGAAAAAAACGACCATGGCAGCATGGTTTAGTTTTGAAAAGCTGCATCTGAACAAACAACTTCTGCAACAATGTCCTTTGGACAGACCAACAAGACCGAATTTGTGCTGTCTCACCATCATGCACAGTTACGTTTGTAAAAATTAAACACAGCATATGAGCTGTCAGGCACAGTGGTGGAGGGGTGGTGATTTGCCTTGTCTTGGGGCTGCGGGACCTGTGCACCTTGCAGTTATTGAGTTTAACTCAGGGCACCAAAGTCATCTAGAGTCAAATGTAATGCTATCTGAGAGCTAAATTTTGGCTGAGAGTAGGTTATTTGGCATGGTAATGATCCCAAACATCGAGGTGTTACCATGGCTGAGCCAAAGTCCAGACATCAGCTTCATTAAAAACTGTGGTTGGACATAAAGAGAACCTGCAAAACCTCAATGAACTGAAGCAATGATGTAAAGAAGAGCAGGAAAAATGTATTGACAATGATGTGAGAGACTGATAAGGTCATACAAAGAATTAATGATTCAAGTTATTGTTACGTAAGTTGGCCCTACAAGCTGCTGAATCATGCAGAGGACTTGGCTGTTTTTTATAGGACTGCATAGAGTCCTGTCAAGACTTTCTGTTTCACGTGGCTGTGCATCTGGCTGCGTCTTTACCTGTGTGAGATCTGCTAAGTCCAGTTCTCACTCTCTGTGGCTCACTTAGCCCACCATCCTCCCCCTGCAACAGTAGAAATACACAGTACAGCACCATGGAGGATGTTCTCTACTCTGATACCGACACTCCATCATTAACGTAGTTCAGAATCACACAGAGTTTAAACAGATTCCTAAACTTGGATGCAGTATTTCAACATGAATCCACTAAACCACAGGTGTCGAACTCCAGGCCTCGAGGGCCGGTGTCCTGCAGGTTTTAGATGTGTCCTTGATGCAACACAGCTGATTCAAATGGCTAAATTACCTCCTCAATAAGTCTTGAAGTTTTCCAGAAACCTGGTAAGGAGCTAATCATTTGATTCAGGTGTGTTGACCCAGGGTGAGATCTAAAACCTGCAGGACATCGGCCCTTGAGGCCTGGAGTTTGAGACCCCTGCAACCCTGTGAACTTACTCTCCTAACCATTCAGTCTTCTTAATTCTGTTCAATAAAACCCGAACATGAGGAAATGCAGGTAGTTTGCATGCACCTGAAAGTGTGTGATTGTGTTGTATGAGTATCTTTCTCCCAGACTTTGGTGTCTGTAAAGGGGCTTCCTTGTTCTGTCCACCGATGTGTCCTGGTGCAGGGTGTGTCTGCTGTAGGCTGGTGTCTGCTGGAGTGAGGACAAATGCATGAGCCCAGAAGTGTGGAGCTGAATTATACACATTGTGCAATTTCTAAGTTGTAGTAGCTGGAAATAGGAAATAGCTAACAGTGGCATAGAAACTTTACCTTGTTGTTGAAGTTTTGGAGGTTTCTTGAGAGGATGCGCCTGATGCTTTCCATCTCCTCCGGTAGTAGAGGTCGCCCTTGGGAGCGAGGATCCACTCTAGGTTTTTAGAAAACCCTGATTATGGTCACGAACCTTTCTTCCGTTATTCTGGGAACTTTAAGGACAAACACTGACACATAGTCCAAAAACCATTTTCTTACATCGGCGGGGCCTCCTCCTCGACTCCCCTCTGCTCCCGTCTCTCCAGCTCCTGGTAAACTCTGAGGATGCTGGAGCTAGCCTGGCGGTCGTTACGGATGAGGAAACGGCGAAGGTACTTCTTGTTGAACTGCTCAAACCTCACACACACACAAGCACACAGATGGCAATACTGTGACTTGTAGAAAATGTGCATAGTGTTTGCTGCCACCTGCTGGTCATTTCATATTTTATCTTTTTACATGCACAACGAACGCTTTATGATAAAACACAAGCAGAAGGCAAAGTAACAGTTAAACACGGAAAACTAACTTGTCTTTCCAGTAGTGCTGCCCCCAGTAGCCAACCACGTCCTCTATACCTGCCACCAGGTGATCTATGAGCTAACAACAAACAGGATTACTTGCAGATAACTTGCAAAAAATGATATCCTTTGGAAGTATTGAAAGAAATTCATGAAACAGGCTGCCCTCTGTGCACCATCCACTTCAGTGCATCCTTCAAACATTGCATGCTTTGCATAGGAAAAAACTGAACTCACCTTGTTTCCTTTTGGTTAGTAAACCTTGCTCTTCTGAGATCATAATCCTTATGATTTCAGTCTTTGCTAATTTACTGATGTCTAAAAATCAGTAGTGTCCAGAGTTATCTACAGCCCTATCACAACTCCACACTTAGCTGTGATTCCTGTGATCTCTCACCCTGCTGTGGATCTCCTCGCTGAGAGTAGGCAGAGCTCTCTTCTTCCTCTTCACATACAGTAGCTCCACTAGAGGCTTGATGGTCATCCCCTGCAAACCAGACTCAGAAAAATAAAATCCACCTTCAAACTATGACAAACTGTTTTCCTTACAATTCACGAACATGTTTGCCCCACCTGTACAAAGACAGTAAAGAGAATGACCACGATGGTAGTGGTGATGAAGAGTCGTTTCTTTGGGAAGTCATCAATCAGGAAGACCAGGGAAAAACAGATTGCCCCTCTCAGGCCACCGTAGGCGATGATGAACTGGTCTCGGAAGGTCACGGCGTTCCTCCGGAGCTTGTTCACAAACGCGGTCAGCAGAAGCACGCCTTTTCAGAAGTGAGAAAGAGTTTAGATATCCACTTTGCTGATCTTGTGATATAACTTGTTTTAAAGTGCGGAGAAGACTTATACCCGTGGCCCTCCAGATGAGACAGAGCAGCAGTGTAGAGCACACAAACGGCCAGCTCCACATGTGGATGTCCTGTATGGTGGACACTCCCAGGAAGATGAAGATTAAGGTCTCGCTCACGCTACTCCACATCTTCAGAAAGTACTGGATGCTGGTGTTGCTGCGCTCCGACACATTTGCTTCCACGTACTGTTTCATTGTAGCAGCACAGGTCACTATGCTGCAGGGCGGGGAAAGGGGAAGCAAAGTTAACTAATGTTTATAATACTAATGCATACAATTTGTGGTCTTTGGGATTCAGATGATTCTGAGCAGCACTCACGCCATGATCCCAGAGAGGTGAAGCATCTCTGAGGTAAGGTAAGACAAATAGGAATAGAGGAAGACAAAGAGCGGGGCAATGACTTGGGCCCTGGAGGTAAAACGTGAGGTGAGGGCTGCCAGCAGGCCGAAGAAGAGACCTACACACAAGCCTCCGATTCCCACCACCACCACCCTGCAGCCCCCCAGCAAAACATCCAGCCCTGACACTGATGGCAGACGGAGGAAGGACTCAAAAAGCTTGTAGAGCACCTGAGAGGAAGAAACGTGTATGAGTATCAAGTGTTTCATTTAGGTACCTGAAACACGCACCGCTTCTCTCCTCACCACAGTGACGGCGTCATTGAGCAGTGACTCTCCGAACACCAGGATATGCAGCTGTTCGTTAACTTGCATCTCTTGGAAAACAGAAAGCACCGCCACTGGGTCTACAGCAGCGATCAGGGAGCCAAACAGCAGGCAGTGGAGCAGAGAGACATCTCCTAGTGAGCTCTGAGCCAGCAGGCAAACACCGTACAGAGACAGGCCGATGCCCAGGACGTTCCACAAAGTCCCCAGCACTGCATACCTGCACATGCACAAGAAACCAGCTTTAAGACACCTGCTCCAGGTACCTTTAACAAATACTCGATGAATATCTGATTTTAGGTCCACAAAAACAAGCTCAAAATATGACAAATGTGGTAACATATGCAGTGCGTCATGTTTATTTTGAATAGTCAATGTGATTCCTAAGTTCATGGTCAGTTCTTAGTAATCTTAGAGTTCTTCCTCCCTCAGTGTCGCGTCTTCTTCTGTGTTCATTCAGTCTTGTCTTCACGTTGTCTTCATGTCTTGTCTCTGTGTTTTGTGTTCCCCTGTCAGTGATGTCCCCATGTCTGTTTCTGCCCCGTCCCAGTGTCAGCCAGTGTGTGTTAGTCTTCTTCTCTGTTTTTATTGTACTTCCTGTTTTATTTTGACAGTCTCTCATCCTTGTACAGTATGTTCAGTTTTACTTCCCCTGTCCTATTAGTCTGTATCAGTTCCAGCTGTGTTTACAATTGTTGCCCATCCTCTCGTTAGTTTCTAGTTACTCTTTTATTTGTTTCTATTTGTTATTGTTTTTGTATTTTATTTCAAGCACCGTTTTACAGCATATGTAACTGCCTCCTTTAGTTCACTCCCTTTGTTTCATCTGTCTGCCACACTGCCATACATGACACAGTGGGTGAAATGATTATTAGGTCTCCTGCTGAATTTGTAAGTTCACTCACTTACAAAGAATTGAAGAGTCTCTATTTTTAATGGTATAGTTTTATTTTAATAGAGAGATACAGAAAAAAACACAGTACATAAAAGCTATGAATTGATTTGAATGTCTCTGAGTGATATAAGTATTTACTTAACTTAATAAACTTAATAATCCCACCATAAGTTGTCACCTTCTTACCAAGCTTCCTGTTGATGGTTTTTTTAACCCAGCAGTCTGCAACCTTTTTTGCGCCACGGACCGGTTTATGTCCAACAATATTTTCAGGGACCCGCCTTTAAGGTGTTGCAGATAAATACAACAAAATAAAACCAGTACCGGTACCCCCCAAAAAAGAAGATCTATCCATAACCATGGGAAAAGAACCAGAAAAACCAAGTTAACAATAAAAACGATTAAAAAAATAACAATAAAAACCAATAAAAACCCTGAAAACCATAAATTTCACATCCAAGCTTCAACTCTTGCAGCCCGGTACCAAACGACTCATGGACCGATACCGGTCCATGCCCCAGGGGTTGGGGACCGCGGCTTTAACCCATTCCAGTCAAACAATCCTGTGACTCTGTGGGAGGCAGAAATCTGGCTGGGCTGTAGGAAACCAAATACTTATTTCACTCAGTGACATGCAGGGATGTTTATATCTTGGTTCTCTCCATTAAAATAAATTAGAGACTGTCCAATTCTTGGTACACGACCAAAATTATGAATTAAGCAGGAGATCAAATAATTATCATTTGGATGTTTCAAATTTCAACCCTGAGCCTGAACCATGAAATAATTGCCACAAAATTCAATTGTTTTTGAAAGTAGAGCATTCATTAAATCATTTGAAGAAATTTAAACAATAAATATAGATTTCTGTTTGTGAATTTTAATTTGTATCATATTTGGTGCATCATGACTTTTTTTTTTTGCAATTTATTCTTGAATTTTTATTTTATACTGTGTAATTTACACTGATGATGCAGATGTAGAGGTAGAAGAAGACTTTAATGGGTAAAACCAAAATAAAGAGTCTAATTCTGACTTTTAAATCAAACTCATTCTACTCATATTTTGTGTGGAAATGGTGTACTTTCATTCTGTTCAACTCAATTTGCATACGAATGCCTCCACACACACACACACACAAAAATCAAACATTTTAAAGCTACCAACCAGAGGATTGTACCAAGGTTTTCAAAGAACAGCCTGCCTGGCAGGAAGTATCCCGCATCTAACACGATGGGTGGCAGCAGAAAGAGGAAGAAAGCATCGGCGCTGAGAGTCGGTGGAGCAGAGTGGCGCACCCCATAGATCACACCTCCAACCAGGAGGCCCACCATGATGAGGACGCAGCTTTCGGGGACAACTGCAGGGACTCGACCTGACCAGTGGAAACCTGAGGGAATGAGAAACGGAGAGGGAGTAAAAGGAAATCAGCAGGATCCGAACTTTGTGGAGTTCTGACTAAATTGCTCTGACTTGAGGCGCTTGTGTAGCTATACCGAGGGAGGACTACTACCATTGCACTCAGATAAACTCCTTCATTGATAGAACAGGTTGTTAACTTGAGGTTTGGTGTGAGTTTTACAAAATCCTGGAAATAACTAGAAATGTAGAAAAATAATAGATATTATATACATTATATTATATATGAAATAAGTTTAATGAACTAAATTAAATGTTAAATGGAGGTAACCTAAGTTATTAACATCCAGCTATCTGACACCAAGCTGGCTTCTCGTGGATGAGTGTGAGCACAACTGAGGCTTACCCAGCTTGGCCAGTGAGGCCAGCATGATCCACAGCACGATCTCAAAGGGAGCCTGTATGTGGTGATAGTCCATGCTGAACACCCTCAGAGCCATGGGCAGATCCACAGACAGGCTGCCATCGCTAATGTTGGTGCCCAGCGAGGGGGGCAGATTGTGGGGCAGAGGGCTCCCATCGGGAGAGGTCATGGCCAGACAGCCCAGCAGACTGGCAGAGAGCAGCAGAGAGAGAGTCCACAGAGCAGCCATCCTGCAGCCATGCTGGCACAACAGCAGAGACAGGCAGAGAATAGGATTGGGACTATGGAGATGGGGGGTGGGGGCGAGCGGCACACACAGACACACAAAACAACCTGATTGGGACTCATGCAGCCACTAATGTGCACAGGAATCCCTGAGCTAGCAATGATACCAGCAGCACAGAGCTCAAGGGGTGTGTCACACACACAGACGGTCTCATCAGCAACTCAAAGAACATTACATCCATTTCCTGAAAATGAACCCTAACTGGAAGCCAAAACAAAACCCAAAATGTTTGAGTACTTTTATGTAAAATTATAATCTGTTGTTGTTGACTGAAATATGATTATTTCCATTACAGGGAATTGCTTTAAGTCCCCAATATGTGCCTGTGTACACACATTTGTGTCCCCACGGCAAGTAATGCAAGTACACATGCACAAGATTCAGCCAGGGTATTAGCACTGATGGTTTGTTGTGTACAAAGCTTAGATAGATTGCAATAATTGTTAATATATTTTGTTTACCTAGCAGAGAAAGGGCTTCTCCGACAATGGACTCATTTTCAGTGTTTGTTCTCATGCTGTGGCAGCAGTGCTTCATTTGGTGGAATTTGTGTTCTGCTGTGGCTTATTTGATTTGCAATCTTTCATTTCAAACAAGCAACTTATTGTTGATGCGGCATGTTGTGATTATTGAAATAGTTTGAATTACAGTTACAAATATGTTGCCTCGTGGTGAGAAAAAGGCTTTAATTATCAACCAAGACATTATCTCTTCCTTCCACTGGCTTCTTATTAAATTCGGTTTATCGTCTTTACATATTTTATGCCAGTATGCGTGCAGTCCGTCAGTTCCACTGCAAACGCAAGGATCTGTGTCAGAATAAGCCTTCCACTGTATAAGAGCACAAAAATAATTGGTTTAGTGAGTTTAGTTGTACGGGTCATTTACACAGAAAACAAACAAAAAGTTAAAAATATGTTGCTTGTGTGACTTGTTCCCTTTTCCAAAATGTTAAGCAGATGGCATGTGATTTTTTTTTTCTGTTGCTTTAAAATCTGTTTGTGCTTCTGGAAAGTTGTTAGTTGTTCTTCTCCAGTCCAAGAGAACATTTAAAAGCTAAGAGTTGTTTTGGGTTTTTTTACACACCCTCACTACCCTCAGTGACTTTGCCCTTCGTCCCTTCTTCCCTACAAGTGAACTCACTGAGGATCAGACCTCTCCACCTCTGATTAACACGCAATGCCTGACTGCAACTCCTGGCCATGTTAGGAGACAGCTGGAGAAACTAAGCAGCAGCAAGTCCGTCTGTGACTCTGAGTCATATTTACAACCCGAGTCTGAAGCAGGAGAAGATACCATTGAAATGGAAAAAACATCCTGTTTGATTCCTCTACTGGAGAAGTTGACAAAGTCCAAACTTACTGACTATCGACCTGGCGGACTTCAAATCGCGTGTGAGGAAGGTGATGGGAAGACACGTCAGTCCACGTCAGACCAGAGGTGAAACATCTTGACCCTCTGCAGTTTACACACAGTCCATCATCTAAATGCTGCACAGCGTTTAATCATTTTACACGATTCAGCCACTGATACAGACAGAGGAGGTAATATTAGTAAACACACCCTCCATCGCATGGATTGCTGACAGACAGGCGTTGCGCCACCCAATCTCACATCCGTGGACTGTGCAGTTATTCCTGTTCCCCTTGTTCACCTTAGACTTTCAGTACAACTCCGACTCACGCCACCCTCAGAAATATTCTTTGATCCTGGAGTGGTTGGATGTGTTAGAGATGGCCAGGAGGAGGATTACAAAGCAGCAGTGGATGATTTTGGTAATGAATGAACTGAACAAACCACCCATCATGGAGAATCCTAAACAACCTCACCACACAGGAAACCTGTCATATCACATGCTGTTATGCTCTATAATACAATATATCTGTCTGCCAGATATTATTATTATCATTATTATTATTACACAGTATTTATTTTGTATGCATTTCACAAATATGGGTTAAATAAAGCCATTGTCAGCTTCATGAAATGTGTTCATTAACTCTAAACTGTTAACCATATATTTTAATGTTGAATATTATTACATAAGAAAAAGTATGTAAGTAATATATAATAACTAACTTGTCATTAATGTATAAAATTAATGTAAAATATAATTCTATAATACATAATTGGGAATATCAGCACAAACAAACATTATAAATTCGGATCTTTCTAACAAGGTTTACTTTTTTTCCCCCTAAATCCCTTTTCATTCATCTTTTACTTTAACAGTAGTAACTTAAATACCAAGTTACTTGTTCACAAGAACATTTAATGACACAGAGTCACAGAGTATGTGTAAGGTTCATCACACCTTACACATACACCTGCGCTATAAGTAGAGATGCCCTCTCATCTGAGTGTTTTCACTTATGCAAATTCATAAGAATAAAGCTACTAATTCTTAATTAATTTAATCACTTCATTAATTTTATTTGCTTAGAACTCAATTTAATTATAGGACATGTAAAGCCATGAATGTTTTGTAATGTAGGTGTACACACCTATAAACGGTGGAAACTGTCTTGTGCATCAGACTTGACTGAGAGCCTCCTGCCTGCCGCCCGTCCTGTTTCAGGTCAGACAACTGCTCTGAACTGACTTGAATCTAAATTTCTAATGTTGCCTGTGTGCGAGCCTAAATCAGGTATGCCATTTTAATTCAGTTATTAAGTTGCAGATAATTTAGTTTTATGTTTAAAAAAAAATCTATTTTCAGTCACGGGTTTTCATATCACTTGATTTTGCTGAAGCATGAATTAATGTCCTGTAATCCCTGTAAACAGCGTGCATCATGGATACCAGTACACCACGTCCTTTTGATGATGCCGGAACCTGTTAAAGTTGAATAGCTTCCACTTTCTATCGACCTTATATAACTCCTGCTTGCTTCTGCCTTTACTGAGGTCTAATCAACCAGCTGAAAAGACTTGTGTAATTACACTGGATAGGGCCCCTAATAAGGTATAATGTTATCAATGTGAAGTGGGGAAGTGATTCAAAACATGAGGTAGCCTACACTGCTCAGGGATACCTCAGTAGTTGGTATGTGGCAATATTAGCTTTGCTAATCAGAAAAATTTAAAAATATTTTATTAAATAAATTGTGTGATCCTGAACAGGCGTGAGTTATGAATAAGGACTTCAAATAGACAAAGAGAGGGCAAAAATGATAAGAATAGCATGAATACTGGGCCAGAGTGAATAATAAATACTTGAAATAGCTAGCTAAACATATAGCTAAAAACAGCTGAAACTGTTAGCTAACGGGCTGGATTAACATATTGTGAAACACTAAACTGACGTTAAATACCATAGCAGAAAAAAGTAGTGGAAGAATTGTTTCATAGTTAGCTAAAAAATGATGATGATAATAACAAGTTAGCTACAAGAATATCCAAAACATTTAACCATCATTTACTATGCTTAGCATTACCTTTAGCTACGCTTAGCTAAAGGTAATGCTAAGCATAACCTCAAAGTCATTGAGAAGTGGTTTAAATAAAAATGTATTCATGATGAAGTAAAACTCTTAAAAATGAATTGATGAAAATGATTATAAATTTGCTGGTAATGGACAGATAGTAAAATACAAAGACTGTAGCTCAGAGCAAACGGACCAAAAAAACCCACGGACTGATAGTTTGACTTGGTTGAAACAAGTGTTAAGTTAGACTGGGTTCAGATGAACACATTTAACAACAAACATGAGGTATTTGAATTCATCTCAATAGACTTCAAGCTTATATCAGATAAAACATAATAACTTAATTTCCTCTGTTCACTCGGTTTGGGACTAATACATCTCCCACAAGTTAAATCTAATTTACCCCTGTTCTTTGTCTTTGTATTCAATTTTTAGATTAGCTCCTCTAAATTACCTTGCATTTACCTGCCATAATCTCCACACAGAGGCTACACATGACAAAGCCTGATCACACTGCCAATTCTAATCTATTAATTACAGGATAACCTCAGTTAAATCTCTGTTTTCCATCTCTTTTCACAGATGAATAGCATGCCTTAGGCTTCCAAAGATTATGTTGGTGCATGTTAATGAATTACCATTAACCTCACTGCAGGATGCCTACTTGTGAGGACGATTTGTGTTTCCTCTTAGCAGCCAGATCAATCATATTTCTTGAGACTGCTGCTCTGACAGTTGATGCCAAAGCTAGAGTGATCTTCGGGTCCCTTTAAACAAAAACCTAACCACTACTACTAATAATCATGGTGGAAACAGCTGTACTAAAGCCTATTCTCTAAACTTAACAAGGTAACATCTTTCTCAGGACTACAGGAAGAACCTGCTTTCTCCTATTCCTTTATCTGCCAGCGCAGATCAAACTAGGTGATGTGTATACACTCGTGGAAATCATCATGGAAACCTAATCAGACACGTTTGCATAGAACTGGTCGATAACATGGAAAGTTTGTGCTTGTGTTGAAGGGGGGCCTTGTCGGTGGGGTTGTGTTTAATCTCTGTTGCTAACATGGCAGCATTATCACCTTTTTCTCCTGACCTCTATTAGATATCAGGCAGTCCGAAGGCTTTTTGTAATCACACTTGAATCAGTTATTTGGTAGCGAAAACCTTTGCACACCATATTTTTTCATAGCGCACATAAATGTCAATATCCAGCCTTCTGCTGTCTAAGTAAGTAGATGGGTACAAGATGGCTTTACAGGTGTTGGTAAAAAGCAACAGATTAATAAAATGCAGTTGTAAATAACCACAAGCTGATACTTTGTTATATCTTGCTTTATTATAAATCAAACACTTAACACATTCCCAACTATAAGTCAGTAAAATCCATTTGAATGTATAACAAGTAGCTCCCCGGTGGTGTAATACTCAAATCTAACAGGAGATGGCATATGAAAGCAGCTAAGTTTCAGGCATCTTAAGCAAGAGAGCAAGGCTTTGTATAAAAATAGCACTGATATAGTGGATACAATTGTGTGTGTGTAAACTTGGGTGTGAAGCACTGAAGCAAAGTCGTCTAGGTCACAATATTTAAAGCTTTTGCAGGATCATTGCGGATGAGGATTTTCCGCCTCTGAAATCCTCAACACTGGGGAGCTGAAGTTGGAGGAGCAGGGCACTAAGTTATGGGTGTTGAGATAACTAATTTTACTGCTGCTGTCTTCTGTGCTTTTATCCATGCATCCCAGTAATGAGTCTGCCCCCTCTGACTGGCTGCTAGGCTGTGGCGGGGGCACCAGGCCGTGCAGGAGGCTGTTCCCCAGGTGGGAGTTGCACCGAGCTAAGTTCTCAGTTAAATGCTGCATGTACACCTCCTCCAGCTGTTTCTCCAGCAGCCCGTTCAGCACCGAGTTAGACATGGGCTCTAGCCCCGATCCAGGCAGATCCAGGCTGATGTTCACACTGTCCCCCATTGCTAGATAACCCTGGTCTGGTATGGATGGTACTGAATTCTGTGGCTCTTGCTGGGCTGTGCTTGGACAAACTTGAGAGATGGGAGACTGGATGCAGAAATCATGCTGGCTGACAGCAGTTCTCAGTAGATTGTGTGTGATGCGGCCTGAGTCAGCCACCTGCAGGTCTGGATACTGTTCCAGCAAGCTACAGTCTTCTATGTAAAGGGGGTACAGGTCAGTAGGGATTGAGAGGGCTACAGGTCTCTGAGGCACCACTTTGAGAATCTGGGGTTGGCTGGAGTTCAGATCTTCCTCTATGATCCCTGATTACAGAAGAGAAACTAGTTACATGCTTGCTTACAATTTTTTTTCCCAATATGAAACCAGATAAAGGACAAATGATTATTTACAAATGGATTGCTTCTTATTAGCTATATTTAATTATTTAATACAGCTGTTAAATTATTTAACCAAACTACAATATGGGTATTATTAGTTTTAGATTCAACAAGTTTTTACCTTTAAAAAAATCATAAATCCACTGTCACCTATACCACACTTTATCCTATTACATTCAAAAAAAGGTTATAATAGTTAAATAAAATGAGAATAAAAACCACACCTTTGAAAAAAAAACCTCTAAATGAAGTGATTTTGTGAAGAAAAATAACTAAAATAAAATAAAAACAAAACGTATAGAGGATATATTCATAGTTTGTTAGTTTGCTAAAATTTGAGTTAAGAGAAAAAGCTTTTTGTTGTGAGGCGTTAGTTCTATCAACTGCACCACCATTTTAAACCAGTGACTGTTGATGTGTGTGTGTTGGCAAGTTTGCATTTAACAGAAAGAGGAAGCTTGTTAGTTAGAGGGAACTAGACTGCAGCAGGATACAAAGTTACTGCATAAACCCCACTGCAGATAAACTGTCTGTCACACTAATGGGACAGTTGTTCCAACATGTTTTGTTGTTTGTAATCGCAAAAAAGGCTTCTTTTTTTACCTGCTTCTGCTGAATGCACCCCTGGGACTGCAGAGCTCGAGTCAGAGCGAGCACAGTTGGATGGATCGGCACAATGACCACTTGTCTGCAATCTCTTTTGCTTGGAATTGGAGGCAAACTTTCTCTCCTCCCTGTACACCAGCAGTCTGAGAAAACCTTCAGCCAACATACCCGCCTAGTAACTGGCCTTCTTTTTCCTCTGCCTCTTTTGCTTCTTCTGTCACTTGCATGCACTAATGGCACTGCGTGACTGTAAGTGCGGTTATAAAGATCTCCAGTCTGGTATCACTTCTGCATATAAGAACTGCCCCCTCCACCTTCCCGCCCCGGCACTTCCTTTATTTAATCTATAACCGAAAATCTGAGTTAAAAAAATGAGAACAGCGCATTTTTACATAACAGGATGAGTTAACATCGTCAGGTTGAGGAGCAGGTGGTATCCGGCTGCGTTACTTAAGCAAAGGAAAAGTTCAGTTCCAGTAACAGTCATTCATTCAAAGTCAGAGAATAATTATAGAGTATTTAAAGTCTGTGGAAAAGTTTATATAACGTGGCGTTTAGTGGCTAATAACCTCAGAATCAGACCCAATTCAAAGAGTAACAATCAAAATAACTCTGCTGTGATAAACGAGGTAGGCTGTTTTATTTTGAAAAACAGCAGTTTGATATAATTTCGTTTTGTTTTCCTTGAAACAGTTATGTAACTGACATCATATGAGATGTTTATACGGGAAATCTTTTCTTTTGGTTCTATTGATCATATGACCATCCACAAACCTTAAGAAACCTCAAAAGGAAGGTTTACACATCTCACCTTAGGACTCCTGTCCTTACCACTAAGTTGGTGAGAGAATACACGGTGCCTTACAGACCTGTAGGTAATAGACCAAAATCCAAGGGAACTTAAAGCAATTTTGAAATGCAGTTTTTGTCTTTATGTGTTATTCAAATGATAATCAGTTCCAGAGTTTTCACATTCTGAATTTCATTAGTATTTTTAGTGGCTTCAAGTCTTCTGGGTAGGTTCTGTTAAAGTGATCACCTATCTGAGATAGAACCTATTTGTGCTATTACAGTCAAATTTAGTCAATGTCTATTCTTACATTTCACAGCTGTTGAGGATGCTGGTTACGCTCAGAGCTTTAGAATAGGTTGCATGCACTTTTCCTGATTGGGAGAGTTTTATTTTGAAGGTCCACTGACAACTCCTGGGACTCTTTGGTCCTGACATGTGGTGTAAAGTGTTTGACCAGCGTGAGTTTGCCAGTCTGATACAGTTTGGAGGGCCACAGTAAAGTGTCTGAATACTTGTTATTATTTAGTTACTTCAGTTTGAGATTTTGAATAGATTTGCAGAATTTTAGAGAAGCGACACATATAAGTCTACTGGATGTAGATGGATTAAAACAGTGCATTTGTTTAAAACTACATTTATGAAACAGTTACGTGTTCTGAATACTTTCTGAGATGACTCACACACGCTAAAGTAAAACACAAAAACAGACACGTCAAGTCAACTTACAATTATTTATTGTACATAAAAAATGAACAGCACGGGGCGAGGAGGCAGAGCTCGTTTCAAAATCGGCTGACTGTTTTAAGAGTCATTCTTTTTGTGTGTGTCATTGCCGTTTTATTCCGAGGAGAGATTGTACCAATTTACGTAAGTCAGGGATTTACCAACACATTGTTAAAAAAAAATGATTCTAATAGGAACAAGAGCCTCTTATCCAACTTCCCCCAAAACAAAACAAAAAAGCACCAAAATTGCATGTATTGTCATTTCTTTTAAGCAAATATCATCTTGTAGAAAAAGGGTTTGCTATTAAAACAGTTTTAAGACGACAGAAAGTAACTATAAACTCAGTGGGTGGGACTGTAAGAGAAAACAGTTACTGGGTCACACAATGTGGCTGAAAACTTTAAGACTTCTACTGATTAAACCTCTAAAAAACAATAATATTCATGTTTACAGTCAAAGGTTGGATGATGTTGTTTGTGGCCAACAGTGAATCTTTCTTTGTATATTTCACTGGGTCTGATGATGTCGTCCCAATCGGGTAGTCACACATTCACGGTAATGCTCTGATTGACATGTCATTGGGCCAATAGGATTATCAGGCTGAGATTAACGGGAGGAAGCTGAGCTGTTTTAGATACCCTTAATAGTCTGCTTTACCACCTCCTTTCAACTACAGCTAGCAAGGCACGGCTGAACGCAGATTTATGAAACAGAAATGTCATGAGAAAAAGTACATTGAAACCTTCATTATATTTATAAGCTGAGCAAGGTGTTGCTTCTATCCCCCCCCCGGGTCTAGGCAAGGCTGGGTCCAGATGTAGGCCTGAGGTGTCAGGATGGGAACGATGGGAAGCTGCTACTGCTGTGCTTCTTTCTTCGCTTGAGCCTCGGCCTCCTGGAAAAAAAACAGAGAGGGAAGGGACAGAGTGTGTTATATTAAAATGGAGGATACTGGTTAATATATCCCTTGCCACAGCTCAGAGGAAAACCCCCTCTGTCTCCATGGTAACTGGCACACCTCCCTGCAGTCCCCTTTGTGGCAGAGAGGAGGCGCCAGCGAGCGAGAGAGCCTGCAAAACCGATAGGAGGCCTGCTGTGGTGGATATCATGAACAGATGTATTATGTAATGTGTGTTTTCTTTATGGAAATTAAAGTGCGAAGACGAGTGTATATTTAGGATTGTTTTACAGGAAATGTGGCTGAGGGTGTAGGAATGCACTTCTCAGGAGGGACAGTCACACAGCATGTGTTACTGTGTCCGTGAGCTTACCTTAGAGCCCGGAGGAGCGGTCAGACCCAGAAATGCGTACACGGCGTTTTCCTCCCTGGCGTCAAAGAAGGCTTCGTAGTTCTGCGAAGCAGGAAGAAACACAAACAGAGAGGTTTAAGGCAGATCAATCAGAAGATCCGGCTCTCCTGAAGCTGAGCGCTGATAATTTGAAACAGCCTCTGAGCATGTGCGGCCTGGGGCAACAATCTGGGCGGCTGTGAGAAACAGTTGAGGTTGTGTTATCTGTCCAAGGACAGACCTCGGCAGTCAGTGTGATAGGAGGGCATTGTCTTTTGAGAATGCAGTGCAGGGTAAACAAGCTAACACGTTCAGCCCGTCTACGGTTTAGCCGTCTCGCACATTCCTGATCCCTCGCTCCTTCTCTGACCCTTTGTCTTCTTCCTCTTTCTCCACCAGAGCACAAAACGGATTTTTCAAAAGAGCTCTACAGCTGCGAGCATCCCTGTCGTCTTTGTCTGTGACATTCAATACAGCCCATGCTGCAAGTGCACCTTCACTTTGAACCACCCATTAGCAGCACAGCATGATGCCACAGTGCACGCATGCTAAAGGCCCCAAGTGTTTACAAAGGGAGTAAACGAACATCTGCTAACACAGCGCATCAGGTTTGTGTAGTGTTTGGTAGAGTATGTCTGATCAGCACAGCTGCCAAACTGATTCCTGAATAGAAAAAAATGAATGGGAAAGTAAACAAAGGAAAGCCGAATTCATGTGTCACATTTTAAGACTTAATGCCTACAATTGTTTTGTTTTTTTTAAATTGTGTGATTAGTGTATTTATACAGCCATTGCAAGAAAACTTCTTAAAGTCTTAAAGTCAGTCTGGATATAGTTCCTCCTATAGACTGGTTGATGTCATGCATTGGTTTGTGGACTTCTCAAATAAGAGGTGGATGACTAAGAAATCACTATATATACTTTTTCACTAGAAGTGAGGCAAATCGCAGGCCTGTGACCTGGTGACTCAATTACATTTTTGTAGAGGATACAAATTTTGGTGACTGTTAAGTTACGTATGGACTCTGTATTATGACTGAAAATAAAAATAAATGCAAACAGAACATAGCCTTACATCCGCAGGGTCATGAGGAATATGAAAAGAATTTGGATCTATAATAAATGTTTGTTTTTTTAACGCATACAGATGCTGATAATCAGTGTCTGAGTGATGATGTTCAACAAAGTTTTGTTCAGATTGGCCTGTTTGTTAAGGAGGATATACGTACATATATATATACCCTGATCAAGCATAACATTCTGACCGCCCGTCTATTATTGGGTTGGTCCCCATTTCGCTCCCAATACAGCTCTAACCCGCGGAGGCATGGACTCCACTAGACCCCTGAAGGTGTGCTGTGGTATCTGGCACCAAATTAGCAACAGATACTTTCACTCCTGTAGTTGAGAGGTGGGATCTCCATGTGTCAGACTTGTTTGTCCAGCACGTTCCACAGATGCTAGACTTTGGAGGCAACACCTCAAACTCGTTGTTGTGCTTCTCAAACCATTCCTGAACTATTTCTGCTTTGTGGCAGAACGCGTTAATGGTCTGCAACAGTGGTAGGTGGTACGGGTCAAAGTAGCATCTAAATTAATGGCAGGACTCAACTCTACAGAACAATATCTAAAGCATTGCACTGCTTCCTCTAGCTTGCCTTCTTCCCATAGGGCATCCTAGTGTCAGGTATTTCCCTGGTAAGCGATGCACACAGACAACTGGCTTTCAATGTGACCAGGCCACCTTCTTCCATTGCTCCATGGTCCAGTTCTGATGCTCACGTCCCCATTGTTGGTGGACAGCAGTCAGCATGGGCAGCCAGATTGGATTGGACTACACAAGCCAGTCTTCACTTCCCACATGCATCAGTGATCCTTGGCCGCTCATGACTCTGTCAGTGGTTCATCACTGGCCTGGAACATCCCACAAGAGCTGCAGTTTAAGAGATGCTCTGTCCCAGTCGTCTAACCATCAACATTTGGTTCTTGTCAAACTCTCTCAAATCCTTTCACTTGTCCATTTTTCCTACTTCTAACATGAACTTTGAGGACAAAATGTTCTCTTGTTCCCTCATACATCCCACCCACTAACAGGTGTCATGATGAAGAGATAATCAGTGTGATTCACTTAACATGTTAGCAGTCTTGAGTTTTGCCTGATACATGCATACACACATTTACTACGTTAAAAATGAAACCATACCTTAGAAGACACCCTGATTTGTCACCAGTTTTACTATAAATCATTTACAAAAATGGCCACAATGTTGCAAGCAGTCAGGTTTAAAACTGAACATAAACTCAGCAGGAGAGCATTTATTAGGCTATAGATCAAATGACAAGTACGGTAAACAAGCTCCCCCTATTGCCCATTAGAAAGTAAATTAAAGTTAGTTTGCATCAGTTTATTCTTTCAGACCCAGGGGTTGTGTCCGTCGTTTATTTACCGTCCGTAGGGGCAGCAGAACAGTGACATATTGAGACCTTACGTGTTTTGTATTAGCTCTGTTTCCACTTTTAAAAAAACAGCAGCTGTCTTGTAAGTTGCTAGATTCCCCACTGTGTTCACCAGCTATTTGCTCACTATGTTTGGCAGCTCTGCGGTGCTGGGAAGGGAGTGTACGGAGTGTATTTTTATTAAAGCCTTTTCACTGAGCACAGCAGCTACTGAAAGAACAGTGAAGCTGCAGTCTATAAACCCAAAACAAAGGGATAAATGATGCCTGTACACTCTGTATACTTGAGGTCAACTTTTAATCAGGTGGTATTGAAGACATGAGCTTTATTATCACAACAGTAGCTGCTTAGATAATCGCATGCAAATAATTTCATGTGTGTGCACGTGCGTGTCTTACCCCGCAATATTTGGTTTCATTAAATATCTGTGGGGGAAGCGGGTTCCCCGTGGCAGGCCTGGATTCCTCTGGGACATTCTCCCTCATCCACT
Organism: Neolamprologus brichardi; assembly: GCF_056152115.1. Lineage (NCBI taxonomy): Eukaryota > Metazoa > Chordata > Actinopteri > Cichliformes > Cichlidae > Neolamprologus > Neolamprologus brichardi. The sequence continues at coordinate 19,493,056 of NC_142105.1, read as the reverse complement.
TCCTGTTAGCCTCGTTGGCCGCGATGTCACACTCCTCGAACTCGATCTTATTGGCCGCCAGGAAGCCCATCACATCCTGCTGCTGCTTTTTAATCTGTGTGCGGGTGGATGAGAAAAGATGGTAGAGGGGGAAGTTGTCAGTTAAACATGACTCAGCCGTATGAGGAAACACAAGAGCCTCAGTTCATCATGCTGTCATGAGTCTGTTTTAGAAATAAGGAGACTTTTTCTCTCCTGTGAGAACTACAGAGATCACTGACTCTCTGTTACTAAGTTACCACTCTGCTAGTAAGTGAAGGAAGTGGGAACTTGGGAAAGGCTAAGCAGGCACAGACTATACTTCATCTGTATCAAAAAACACACCATACAGTGAAGAAGCCTGCAGACACCAGTAATTCCCCACATTATCAGAGGAAATGTTTAAAATAAAAGCATCTCAAAATTAGTCAAAGGCTGCACTGTTTTTCTCACTGTCTGGGATTTTATGCAGATGCGATTGATTTCGACAGGAGGATATCCTGCTGCACTGGAAAAAGCACTAAATTAAACATTAACACATTTGTCATTTGTCGCACTTCTAAAATAGTCTATCCGGCTTGTTGCAAAGCAACATTTTTATCTAAGGGGATGCAGCTCTACAACTAACAAGGAACAAGGAAATAAAGGTCTATCAAGGTTGCCACGGTGATATCTTGCAGGGTTTCATCTCTTTACAAAGAAGCCTAAATGCATCCTGCTGACAGATAAAGAAGAAGCTACAGTCTGCATAAAAGTGAGTGTTTAACTTTGTTTTCTTCCTCCTTCTGTGTCTTTCTGTGTGTGTGCGTGTGTGAGAAGTTGTGGTCCAATGAGCTCTCGGTGGGTGTGTTTAAAAGGGAGGATGGCCCTACAAGGCCAGACGGAAACATTAGCTCCTCTGGGACTTGAGAGGAGGTAACTGGTCAAACACGAGCCAAATAAGGCCTGCTGAATGGAGACACACACACACACAGACACACATTCAGTCTTAGCGGCACACACACACCACACCCACACACCAAAAGTAAACCAACTTCACCACGAAAACACATAATAAGGATCGATGTATCATCTTTGTGCCAGACCTGACGCCCCTGTGCGAGGGTTCCTCCCAGCTTTATGGCATGCAGATGAGACAGGTGGATTATTTAATAGCTGTTGAAACTTCACTAAGGCATGGAGGACAGTGCTCTGTGATCAGCCAGGCTGCAATCTGAATCATGGCAGTTTCACTCCAAAGGGCAAAGTCCTAAAACCAGCTCTCACTGTCTATCCACTTGCCCCGAAAAGCAATGCAACATAAAGCAACCGAGCAGAAACCTCAAAGGCTTTTTAATAGACTCCATGTCTCCTAACGTGCATGTTTTGCACAATCACAGGAGATTATTTGAATCTCAAAATGCTACGACGACAAGTTAAGCATAAGGTTTCTCATACTTTGGTGTGTTTTCTGCTTCACTTTGGTGCACTCGGGACATTGCTCCAACAGGGCTACATTGTACTGTTGCCAAGCAAAATTAATTTGTAGGACAAACTGGCCACATGCCATCTGCACCGTAACTCTAATTGAGCAGTGGGAGCTCCCAGCCTTCTGAAATGCTCCCTCATGTCTTGAGTCCCGAATTGAGCGCCTGGTGGAAGAAAACTGGCTGTCCTTGGATTTGGGTGTGGTAATAAACAAACACTTACTTCTTATCCATTTCTTCAGAATGCTTCTATATCATTCCTTCTTCTCAAGAAGAAGATAATCATCTAATCTTCTTCTAAGAAGAACACAAAAAGAAGTGTGAGGCAGGCCAGTATGTGCCTTACAGCAGAGACCTGCAAGTGTGAGGTTTCATTTCCATAAACTATGCTTCTCTTGCATCGAGTCCAAGCATGCAAATTAATACTGGTATTTAGCTGAACATAATGCAAAAACCAAAAAGGGTGCGCTAATGTCAGGGTTGCTTCTTTTGCATGGATGCTGATCAGCATTAGCCGTGTTACTCTATCTAATCCAGGCGTTCGTGGTACTAACCCAATGATTCCTAATCAATCAAGCGGTCCTTTTAACATTTTCTGCAGTTGGATGTTCAGTCATAGAATAACATTCAATAACATTCAGTTATTGAATGTCTTGCACAATTGGTAAGCAGTTTTCCTTTAGGCCAGACTGTTTAAATATCTTCACGAACAAAGTAAGCTTAACTTACTTAAGTAGTCTGGCTTACAATCAAATTAAGACAGCTGAACATCAACATGTTAGCGGTGTCACTGTGAGAAAGATAGCACCCTGATGTCAGTGTTTAGCTCAAGGTGCTGTGCAGCACTCACTTAGCGCCGTGTCTCCTGTGTCGAGTCACTCGCACACAATTACTTACTGCTGACTAACTACACTGATTTCAAATGTATCATCAGGGTTAGGAGAGAAGAGCCTGAAACAAACACTTCAAATCACTGATAACTACCATCATAGCACTTACTTGGCACAGTAATTAAATTTGATCACACCCACGCTGACGGACACACCCATGGAATGACTCAGGCAATTCCACATTAATTTACTATACTAGTATGTCTGAAACCTTGATAAACAACAATATGATATATTGTTGTTTATCAATTATGTTTTATATTGTTGATATATCAAACTATGCTTTTGAAGTCATAGCAGACATTACTGGATAGCTTGCCTGAGCTTCAAAGTCAGGAACACTTGTTTAATATAGTTTTAAATTTCTTAATTATTACTTGGTTAAAATTAAGCGAGACCATTGTTACCCTCCGACTATCTGCTCTTAAAAGTTGCCATGCTAAGCACAAACCAGTATGTCTAAAAAGATACATACAGTCATGTAAAAAAGAAAGTTTTCACAATAGTCTATGCAGTCCTGTGAGCTCAAGGTGAACTCAGTGACCGCAAGGTACCTGGTCCAAATCATCAACCTTCTACCACTGTTGTTGACGGTTGCTACAAGGTGTTTGTGCTGATATGCTGTGTTTGTTTTACGCCAACATCTAAACTTTGATTTCTCTGTCCAAAGGACATTGTTCCAGAAGTCTTGCAGTTTGTTCGGATGCATCTTTGCAAACCTGAGGTATGCTCCCATGTTCTTTTCTGCTGCCAACACCTTCCAAACAGGCTATACTTGTTCAGTCTTTTTCTAATTGTACTAAATGAACTTTAACGTTTAACATGCTATCTGAGGCCTGCAGACTGAGAGCTCTTGGGTTTTTTGCAGTTTCTTTGAGCATCGCAAACTCTGACCTTAGGGTGAATTTACTGCGACGTCCATTCCTGGGAAGATTGTGGCACTCTTCCAGACCACAAAAACTGCCACAACATCTGCTTTCCTATAGGTGCTCACACTTTAATCAAGTGCATTTGGTTATCATCGCCTGGCTGCTACTTGCCATCTTATTTTCTTTGGAACCAGTAAGGGTGTACCGAGTTTTTCCAAGTATTTCATAGTCTTTTGAAACTTTCTTTTGCCTGTACTAAAGTTACAGATTAAAGTACAGATTAAGTTTATTATTAATTAAAAGAACAACTAGTTTTTGGTAGTAAGTTCAGTGGAACTTACTGTATATTGTTACATGAATGATTATTGTTGACTGACTAGAATCTGAGTTGAATACAGTTGAAGGAGGTGGAATCTGCACCACGTGAACTTTGGTTTACATGCCTTATCATCACGTGAGAGAGTTATGGCAGGACAATCCACATCCAGACATGATCAATCCCAGAAAAGGTCAGAACTCCGGCATTAACAGCTGCCAGACAATGACAAGCATTGATTGGATGGACCATATCCACAACACTGGCTTAGATCAATATGGTGGACACTAATTGAATACCCCATCTGATTAAGGGTTGGGTTCAGCTCATGTTAATTTCAATGAGACAGGAAAGAAAACATGTTTAAAACGTCAGTTGCTCTTCACAGATAAGGCAAATAGCCTTTCATATTCCCCGGAAGCCCAACATTTGAATATGGGAAAGAAACCACTCTTTGCGCCAAGAGGAAACATGAATCAACCCCTGCCCTGTATGCTCATAAGGGATAAACGTTTGTCTTGATTAGATCACGTCTGATTTCAGCTGAAAACAGTTGCTTACTGGAAAAATACCAAAAGCAGTAGCCTCCACCCAGTCCTGTACTCAGTCAGCATTAAATTTTGTTACAAAAGAGCCTTACACTGTTGCTCTGGCTGAATTCCCACACTGCTGCCTGGAGGTGAAACAACAACAAAATTAGCTGATATAGAAACGAACTGTAGCACCAGCCAAAATCACGTCTGACCTATAAACCTTAACATCAAATCCACAATAGGGAAAAGCATGATAAGGCTGACATTCTGAGGGCGAAAGTCCTGGGCATAGAGAGTTACACTGCATGTCCACAGCACCTCAGGTTATTACAGATTCACAGAGCATTTATTGTTACAATAAGGAAATTATAAAACAGTGTGGCTGCAGTTCAGGCATGGAAATAAGGGAGGAAATGTGCCATGGTGCTTGGCCAGTGCCTTTGGCTCGTTAGACATTTGCAGTTTAAGTCGACCTTGTGGTCTATGGTCGAGATATACTGTTGTAGGTGCATATGTGCATTGGCATATGTGTATTTAAGGAAAAAAAGATTCTAGTTTGTTAGGCAAACTTGGCCTCGCTCAAAACCAGGCGCAGTTGAGATACCCGGTGGCATTCTGTAAAAGATATTTTACATACAAATACAACATCAGAAATTTGGGTTATGTTTTAAAGAGCCATTAGCGACAGGATTGAAAACATGCCTAGAGAACTCACACGAAGGCACAATATTATATATCTAAGTGATTGAAATGCTCTGCTTCACATTACTGGGTGGAAATACAATAATGTCAGCTCACATTGTGATACCCTCCTTCATACTGTATAACTAGCTCAGACCAAAGTCAAGCAGCAACCTCCAGGGATAAAAACTGAAACCGATGTGGGAAAGTGCCAAAAACACCAGTTCATCAAACGGCCACTTGGCAATATATTCAATATATTGCATCACAGCTTCTTGCACTGGCACAAAATATGGCTTTTTTATAAAAGCGTGCAGGCACTGTTAACATATTCCACTGTTATGTTACTAACTAGTTGCTCCTGGAGGTAGTGCTGATAATACTGAGTCCTCGTAGTATTGTACCTTGAGTTAGTCTATGATTGTAGCCACTAAACATGGGTGTCTCTCCCTGTGAGACATATCCATACTGTCTATAGCTGTGCCTTTCTCTTTTAGCACTCAAATCCAAACATGGCCACTTGTGGCTTCAAAAAACCAAGATGCTTTTTGGCTATAATGCCATCTTAAAGCTTCGAAATGGGACTTCACGAACTCAACATCACAATGCAAATGTCTCCTGGGGAAAGGTTTTATGTTCAGATGGGATAAATATTGAGCTGTTTGGCCACAATGACAAGAGGTGTGTTGGAGGAGTAAAGGTGTACCAACTGTCAAGCATGGTGGTGGTAGCATTATGCTCGACAGTTGGTACACTATTGTCAGGTTTGAAAGCCTAGCATTA